>NC_039267.1:6162475-6183240 GCF_003368295.1 Carassius auratus | reverse complement strand
CTATTGTTAAATTAAGTTCAAATAATGTAGTCTTTGGTCCAAAACACACTCCACGATTTTTGGCTGTCCCAGACATTGTGAAATAATCATGGCAATTTCTGTGATCGTGGCTCCTAAATGGTGGTTCTGTGACATACAGTGAGAGAGGTTCAAAGACGGCTGTTGTCACGGTCTTGTGACCAAAGAAAACCTACGATAATTTTTCGGACAATGTCGGAAATCCAGCATGATCATCTCGCACAGTTTGCTTACTGCTACGATCCACTTTACTAATAAAAATTAGACATGAAATCAATGCGACGTGGTGCTAAAACATAAAACTTCACACATAAAAACTCTTTGTTTACCACTAGCGCATGTTGATGATTTTATTTGTCTATAGTAACGTGTGTCGTAGGATATTAGTCAATAGTTGTCATTATCGTACAGTCTACACACATATCCTAGCCTATTTGATTAGATCCATGTCACATAGTGTGACATGCAGTGATCTTATAGGGCTGATTAAATCGTGCAGTGTGTCTCGGGCTTTATAGCCTTAACTGACAGATATACCATCAATTAACAATCTCGAAGCGCACAGTAATTCACTTATGGAAAAAAAATTATTGTATATTTACTTCAGGAATCCAACTGTTGCACTCAATGCTGCAAGTATATGACTGTTGAATGCTGCAAATATCATAATCAAGTATTCCAGAGAGCCGTGTAATGAATATAATCAACTAAATATAAGAAAGTAAGTAATTTGGGTTTGGAATGAGATGAGTGAATAAATGTCTTTGAATATATAATGCTGCAACCGATAAATTACTATTTATTCATGTCCATCCTTGGGTAATAAATGTCTCTTTCTACCCTCCAATTACAGTTGGTGGAGGAGGAGCCTTTCCTTTTCTCCACTTGTCCATATTTCCATGTGAAGAGATGTCTGGAACAAATCCCATTCTTCTGGTTCAGTTGATTTGTTCCTCTAATGGTGTCTGTGCCGGGTCATAGGGTTGGTGGCAGGTTGACACATCACCCACCATGTGTGTCACCTGTCTCTAAGTGCCGGCTCATTTCTTAGCTTGATGTCTGAGAGTTATCTGTTCCAAGCCAATCAATCCGACCCTAGAATAGAAGGTGGATGTCAGGGGGTCCGTAGTTTAGTGTCGAAGAAGCAGACACTTTAGGCTATACTGCCACAGTTTGAAAAGATAATGATTTTTACTGTGCTAACATCCATTGGGAAATTACTGGCAGTGCCAAAAAGGAGGTGGAGAAAATAAGGAAAGATGGAAAGGAAGAGCAAAAAGATCCAGGTCGCTAGGATTTCTTGTTTCGGAGCCCCAGGGCTGAACAGTTCCTCTGTAAGATGTCCATTTCCTTGATAACCCACTATAACGCAAGAAATGCAGTAAATGCTGCTCCATTAGCATGCCAGTCTTTGTGCAGTCTAAAGTGACCTAAAACCTTTTCTCTACCTACATCTTTGACTGGCATTTCTCATTTCATTCCAAGACTCTCTGTTATTGCAGTTGGGCAGATGCAGATTCTAAACTGGAAGGCGCCTTAATTGTTTCCATGGCAATTAAGTTTACATAGCTGTGATGAATATTCTGAAGCACAATGGAGGGATGAGCAAATTGACCCTGAGTAAAACAAATCAGACTCCTTCTCACAGCCAATAGGAAAGGAGCGGAGGAAGTGCAGTATGAACAACTTGCTAAAGATGTGGTGGGCCTTTATGTTATAGGTGAATGAAGGGTCAACATTAATATTCATTCTCCAGCTAAAACGTTTAGTGAGCAGTTGCGACTAAAATGTATAGAAAAAAGATTCTTTAAATTAATAGTTATGTTAGGTCAAATAGAAACACATTTGCAGTTTTGCAGCAGATTTTGGAGGTGGAACTGTAGTATAATGGTTACAATTATGGTTTTATTCAAAGCAGCTAATTTTCAAGTCTCCTAAAAATACACAAAAGCATAATAAAGTTTCAGAACAACTTCTTCTGAAATATTAAGGGTTTTTAAGAGTTCATTAGAGAAGCAGCGATGTCTGGTTCATGAGCGAATCATGAGTCCTTTGAATCAAATCCTTTATTGATTTAGTTTATAGAACCGAGTGAATTGCATGAAGGCATGGAGAGTCATTTGGACCATTTTTATGATACTTTTAATGCTTTTCCATCTTTTTTTTAAACTTGACACCTAGTCCTCATTATATTTCATTGTACTGAAAAGAGTTGCAGGATATGCTTCAAAACACAATATTTGTGTGAATGTTATGGGTTTGGAATGAGTGTGAGTGAGTGAATGATATTTTTTTTTTTTTTTTTTTTTGTGAGCGTGTCCACTAATTCAGAACATTCAATAGTTAGTTTCTGCTAAATAGTGTATCTGTAGAATTTGTGATACACATGCTCTTTATATTCAACATATCCATGGTTTTCACACAGTATTTTCCACAGAAATATGAAATTAAATGGACATAACTTATTAGTTGCAGATAGACTGAGAGACTTGTTAAATTCGCCAATAAAAAATCCACTAGAAATCTAATCCTCAGCTCAAAATGTCTCTTTAAAACTTTAAAATGAGTACAGCTACAAAAATAAGCTGCAAACTTTAATAATAAAAGCATTACTGTTATATCAAAACACATGGCAAGCTTCATTTGCTATTGGCCCCAAGTGTGCGCTTTTGTCGAGTGCCAGTATGTACTATGGGAAATGGGAGTTCATTATCTGGATTCGTTCTATCCCCACACAAACAAAATTGCCAGTGTGCCACATGTGTATACCATCCTATAAAGCCTTGTCTGATTGTTTAGTGGTTTATACAACATCTGCAAAGGTGCAATCCACAGCGGCCATAGAAGCAATGACTGTTATTCTAGAAATTGGACTCAGAGATGACAAAATGTGTTTCTACTGACACAACATATGCTCGCGGTCTACGCGGAGACATTGTGAGGGTGTGGAGGCGCTCATTCCAAGCTCCTCGTAACACTTGCAATTTAAAACTACTGATTGTGAAACATAACCAGCTTGAGCAGAACACAGTGTTCTTCTGTTAAATCATCAGCAAAGCTTTATTTAACTTTACACAGTGCTGGAGAACAGACTGTGCCTCCTCGTCACATGATTGTATTTGCTGCAAGAACTCTATTATGTGTTGAATACATTGTCATCTTCTCCCAGTTTGGTCCACGCATCCCTCGACAGTATTTGTGAAAGCTAAATAGAGAGGCGTTTTGTCACTGGGATCTTCAAATGCTAAACATTAGCTATTGTGCTGTCGTCCTACCTTTCGTGTCTGAGAGAGCCATGGGAACAGATTCTCACATTCACATGCAAATACTCCGAAAATACTCTGTTTGCTGTGTGGATAAACTGGATACTCGTCCTCTCTCTCTCTCTCTCTCTCTCTCTCTCTCTCTCTCTCACTCTCTCTCTCTGCATCTTTGATTTTTTTTCTATCAGAAGAAGCTGTTTGCTTCAAAGATGAAACCATTTTCACCAGGCCTTTCAGAACCACAGATTTCACTTTTGAACGCAGTAAAATGTTGCGCTGATAAGAGGAAGAGGAAATTAATTCGCTTTTATTTTTTGCGGAATGACAATAAATGTTCACAGGGGAATATAGAGCATAGAGATTTCTTGATGCTGAGGAAAATTATGTTTAGTGATGGGCTGTCAAACATCCAGGTGTGGTATCAGTAAGTAGTACCTCTATAATAAATAGCACTGCTATAATAAATGACAAAATAATCACTGCTGCAAAATCCATTTCCAGACCAAACATCTGTAATCATAGCATTTAACTTTTAACGTTTAATGCATTTCATTTTGTTTATTTCATACTGAATAAAATATTTTACAAAAAACGATTTTTCTGAAGAACAGTGGGCAGTAAAAGGCAGTGTAGGTGATTTGGTTAAAAAATATTTGTTGTTATGCTGAATGAAAGTCGCTTCACATCCCGACAGCTAAGTTATTTATGTATTTATATTGTCTGTAGAAGGCGAAGGATCATAAAATGTTTATCCAATCGTATCCCACAGTCTGAGGACTATATAGGCTCTCCTACCTGCCTGCTTATGTATTTGCATGCCTCCGCACACCTTGTTTGCGCTTCATTCCATTGCACTATTGCAGACTGAGCAAGAATGGAAGGTGTTATTATTTTAATATTGAAAACTATAATGTTTTCTCACCGGACATGATGTATACCTCTGCCAACTCCATCTCTCATAGTATTGTTGGTTAGCCTCTGCTCTGCCCAGTATGTTTTGGAGGAGGCGGGGCTTTGGAGAGTGATTATGCAGGTAGGGTGGAATCTTATGCATTCAGAGCTAGCTTGCTATTGTTAGCCTCTCCAAAATCACCTAGGGATAGTTTATTAAAAAATGACAATTCTGTCATTATTCACCCTCATGCCATTAAAACCCCTAAAGACCTTATATTTTAGATATTTTAGACTAAATCTGAGAGCTCTCTGACCCTACATAGACAGCAACGCAACTGAAATGTTCAAGGCTTAGAAAGGAAGTAAGGATGTCATTAAAACAGTCCATGTGACATTGAAGACTGACACAGAAAGAGACGAAACTGTTGAAGTTAACATTCCTAACATTACTGTTGAACCACTGATGTCACAAGGACTATTTTAATTGTTCAGAACATATAACTCTCTTTCTATTATGTTGCACGCTTTTGATAAAAATATGGCTTGATATTTTTAGCTGTGCTAACCACACTGATGAGCCAACAGAAATCTTATTTCTTTACTGATCGACAGGTCTGGTCTAGATTCAATATGGCAACATTTGATTTTTAACTATTCTTTCAGAAGTGAAAGGGGGGTTATTTTAGGCCAGAATTTAATGAATACTGCAAACATTGACTAAAACTTCAGAAAACGGTGTCCATGTACCAGATATTCGCCACCTGTAGATGAAATGTAGTATATTAAAAGAACATGCTGTAGTTCACAGAGATTGGAAGAATGTGATTGGGAAATCTACAACAGATTTTGTTTTGTTTTATTTTATTTCATTTACAATAATACACTGAATATATTCCGAACAATCAATCAGATGCAAAAATGTGTTGTTAAAGATAAAAGTCCTTTCTCCCAGAAGTGTAACATACTGGTGCTTTAGACCAGAAATAACCTTTTTAAAAGTTATGAAAATCCAGTTTTTAATGTTATTATGTAAGATTAAAAGTTAGTTGCACAATAACTTTTTGACAGATTAACTATTCCTCTGTGCTGCTGAGAAGAAAGAGAGAGAGATTTTCATGTGTATTTTTCTTTGATCTTTTATTCTAATTTAAGCAAATGGTCTCGGAGGATAAGCTAATATAGCAGTTCTATGCTCACACAAGTTCAAACAAGCCAATGCTGTACACAGTTGTTCTGCTGTTGAAAGACAGAAAGAGACAATAGTGTTGTGTTCAAAGCAAATGACATAAGTTGGCAGTAATTACAAAAATAAATTTCTCTGCACTTAATAAATCAAAAGTTCCAACTCGATGCCATCATAAAAGATGCTATGATGTTAAGAAGTTATGCTGTGTAGCAGTCAGTAACTTTAAGTTTCAAATGTTTATTCTGTCATGATTTGACATAATTAATTATTTATTTTAATAATTCATAAAACTGGTTTATGCATGAATCTTACTGATCCAGTTTCTGAATTCAATTCACTGACAAAATAATCCAGGTAATTATTGTATAACAATTAAATTTTGCTTGGTTTCTCACATATATAGAACCTGATTTTATAATGCCTTTCTGTTGCTTTTGCTTCCTTTAGAAGTTCAAAAGCTTCAGAAAGTCAGTCACATGAGTCAGATTGAAAAATATTATGAGAATTGCTCTTAAAGAACAAAATGTCCTGTACTATACAATCATTTACCATATTTTACTTTGTGCATTTAGTTATGGCATTAAGGAAAATTATTGGATGCAGCATTCCATTTCATAATTTAAATCAATACACTACTGCTACCCTAAAATTGTTTTTCCATAACAGATGTGTATGAGAGTGCTGGGCATGGAGTCAGGAAAGTCTGTCTTTTTCCTTGTCATTGCTATAGTGATGAAGCTATAGTAAAATATTTTAATAAAGTATATTTTTATGGTAGATTTTTATATGTGGCCCTGTACCACAAAACCAGGGTCCTTTTTTTTGTGTGTTTTTTTTTTCTTTTTTTATTATTATTATTTTAGATTTATATATAATCTGAAAACTGAATAAATAATCTTTCCATTGATGCATGGTTTGTAGGACAATATTTGGCTGAGATACAACTATTTGAATATCTGGAATCTGAGGGTGCAAAAAAAAACCCTAAATTGATCCAATTGGCTTCAATGTTGTCCAAATTAAGTTCTTAGCAATGCATATTACTAATAAAAAAAGATATATTTACGCTAGGAAATGTACATAATATTGTCATGGAACATGATCTTTTCTTAATATTCTAATGATTTTTGGCAAAAAAGAAAAATCTATAATTTTGACCCATGCAATTTCTTGTTGCCTATTTATGAGTAGTTTATTGGTCCAGGGTCAAATATTTGTAAGTTTTTGATTTAAGTTTATTTTCTACAGCATAAAAAAAAAGAATAATAGTAAGAAAAATAAAAATAATTATGCATTTTTCTAGCAGTTCTGACTTTATATCTCACAACTCTGACTTCTTTTTTCAAAATGTGAGAAATAAATTACATTTAAAATATAACCTTGTAATTCTGAGAAAATCTGGTAACATAAACTTGCAGGGAAAATTGCTGGAAAAACAGTCAGAATTGTGACATAAAAATTTCTATCTTGTTTATTTTGTTATTGAAATAGAATTGGAAGAAGTAAACAGAATTCAGAGGGGAAAAAATCAGAATTGTAACTTGCAATTAAAATCCATAAATTAAAAAACACTTTTTTTAAGCAACTTATGCGAGCATCCTGTAATTCAAAGAAAGACAATGATCTGCCAATTGTAATAAAATGAATAGCTTGGACATAAAAATGCCTAAATTTGAATAAACCCCCATAAATGCTTCCTTTTCAAGCTATAACATTGTGGCAAGCATATGAATAATAGACAACATAACAAAATGTGTTTTCGTTTCTGAAACTATTTAGGAGGTATTAGTAAGTATCAAAAAATAACAAGAAAAACGCTATCATAAATCCCAAACAAAATGCTGTTCCCATTAGCTGAGCATTTGCTGTTAAAAATAGAAAGAGTTTCTCGTGCAATTGGAAAATTGCTTTACTTTTGTGCTTTAGTGGCTTCAATTGGGGTTTGTTTATTGTTTCTTGGCTGCATTAGGGACAATTTCAATAGATTATGAAGGGAAACATTTAATCACTTATGGATGGGGGGGTTGCTTTTATAGCTGCACACAGTTAAGTGAAAATGAAGAAGGGTACAGCCTGCACAAATACGTCTTACTTAAGAGGCTAGATACATAATCATACATTCATAAGGCATCCAAACGGGAAGAAAGAACTATCAAGGCGATTTGTAAAGAACTGCATAATATATACTTTTTTCTTTGGCTCAAATATGAAGTACATGCCAAAAGTGTGCATTGCCAGAACCTCCCTAGTCCCTTTAAGGCAGGTGGAGTTATCTGAACTCAGTGAGTAATGATTGTTGGCTCCCTCACAAACCTACTGCAGACTGCAGTGTTTGTTTAGCAGGAGTCACCCCGTATAAGTGAGTGCAATGTAGCAAGTCACTTAGGATGAGATTTTCACTTACAGTAGCTTTGAGAAGAACCGCAGTCTAAAGCTCAGGATGTGACGGCAACAGAATTTGTTACTGATATTTTTCTTTTCTGTTCAGATATGGGGCGTTTATAGAAGCATAATTTGATGACAAAATGTTTGGCTGTTCAAAGTTTCTCCAGCAAATTACTGAATGTGTTACAGTGGCCTTATCAACATGCATTGGACACAAGTTCGTAGCAGCCACCATGATTTTCCGAGCCTGTCCTCCAACCAAAAAAACGACCATATAGGTAATTTGTGCAAGCATTTATTACGACCTATATTTACGTTTTAAAGTTAAGCGCCCTCTAGCGGGCTTAAAAATAATGACAGTATTGCGTTGCGTCTGTCGTCATGAATTGACGTATAACGTCATTATCAATCAAAACGCACGTTTATTTAAATGCAATGTGTGGGCGTTTTACGCCAATCTCACAGTATTTCCTACATATTTTACTACTGTACAGTAGGTGGCTTATTCATTCGAATGACCACACCTAACCCCACCCCTAAACCTAACCCTCAAAGAAATCATGCTAAACTATGATTTATTGAGCATATACATTTTCGTGCACGTCTGTCACGGATCGAACCCATGATAGCATGATTACATATCAAGGTATAACGCAATAATCTACTAACTGATCTACACGAAACGCAAACCAGAGGGCAAATAAAAGAGTACAAAACATTAATATGAAAACGACCTTTTGCCGATAGGGGCGCAATTGTAATATACGCTCTGATGGGTCGTATTTCAGGGATTTGGACAAACGACCTATACAAGCGTATTGGTTGGAGGACAGGTTGGAGCGATTTTCCAAATTCATCTCATAATAGAGGTTTATGAACTGAAAAAACCTGCTTTATAACAACAAAGCAAAACAAGTTTTAACCTATTTGTACAGTGGTAGCACTGAACAAAATAATGATATTAATATTTTTACTGTATTTATTTAATTTCTTATTTTTTTATAATTTATGTTGAATTTTGCAGTTTTGTATTGTAATTGTAATTTTGAGACCTAACTAAATCATGAAATAAAAATATATACAATCTTAAAACTTTTTTTTAAAGGGGGGGTGAAATGCTATTTCATATATACCGAGTTTTTTACACTGTTAAAGAGTTGGATTCCCATACTAAACATGGACAAAGTTTCAAAATTAAGTTGTACGTTTGAAGGAGTATTTCTGTTCCAAAAATTCTCCTTCCGGTTTGTCACAAGTTTCGGAAAGTTTTTTTTGAGTATGGCTCTGTGTGACGTTAGATGGAGCGGAATTTCCTTATATGGGTCCTGACGCACTTCTGCCGGAAGAGCGCGCGCTCTCGTATAGCAGAGCAATGAGAGGCTGAGCACAGATATTCACTGATCAGAGCGAGAGCGTTGCGAAATGTCACAAAAGGAGTGTGTTTTTGGTTGCCAGGGCAAGACAACCCTGCACAGATTACCAAAGAAAAACAGCATTAAGGGACCAGTGGATGGAGTTTATTTTTACAGAGCATCAACGGAGTTGTGCAAGTGTTTGTGTTTGTTCCCTGCATTTCGAAGATGCTTGTTTTACAAACAAGGCCCAGTTTGGCGACGGATTTGCGTATCGTTTATTTCTTAAGGATGATGCAATCCCAACGAAAAAGGGTCACGATCGTGTGTTGGAACCGCAGGCGGTGAGTAAAACTGCTTAAAATATCTCTGCCTCCTTGTTAGTGCGTCCGCCTCCCATCGGAGACCCGGGTTCGAGCCCTGCTCGGAGCGAGTCGTTGCTGCTGCTGCTCTCGTTCAGTTTCAGCCTCGGGATCTGATTCTGGATCATAAATAAACGGCTGAATCTGACTGTTAGCCATGGTTTGTTTTGGATGATGTTTTTTTTTCCTCACGGTAATGTCACAGCTTTCAAACGCTCCCAACACAAAAGCCTACTGGTGCTCGTGATTCTTTAGCTCCGCCCACACGTCACGCCTCCAGTCGGTCGTGTTTTTCTGGGAAAAATCGGTACAGACTATCTTTCTCTTATGAATATAATAAAACTAAAGACTTTTTGGAGTTATGAAGGATGCAGTACTACTCTATAGGTACTCAAGATTAACAGGATATTGAGTGAAAACGAGCATTTCACCCCCCCTTTAAGAGACAACAGAATGGGTAGCTGAAAATAAAAATTAAGCATAAATTAAGCTAGTTATTTGGGGGCCAAATGTTGTTTTGCAGCTGTAATTTCTCACAAAAATTAAACACACAAACAGTCAAACCAAAAACTATTCAAACACCAGATTTAAGTTTTGATATTTTTTTTTATTAGTGGGTGCAGGGCACTGTATTACATTAATGTAAGTGAGGATAGCAAAATAAAGTAAAATGTGACATATTATCCCCAAAAATTCTTGGACTAAATACAGTGGACTACCAGTGAAATTTATAAAAATTTGGGGGTAAAAAAAATTAAAAAAATTTGTCCTGACCATGTTTTGCTTTTGTGTTTTTTCCTTAATTGCTAATGCAACCTTTTTACACCACAGACTTAACAAAATTAAGCATTGATTGGTAATTGGTTGACCTAAATTGTTGTTATCTAATTGTGCACTTAAATTGAACTCATTACATACCTTTTTTATTAAAGTTATCTGACATTATCAAGATGAATTGGACACAGTTTAACACACACATATATGTATATATGTATATGTATATGTATATGTATATGTATATGTATTTGTATGTGTGTGTGTGTGTGTGTGTTGAATATTGCTGAATGGTTTTGAATATGGTTGAATGGTTGAGTCTAATGGGGGGAAAGAGTGCCGGAAGTTTGTGTAAAAATTTAGAAAATGTGATTATTTTCTTGTCTCCCATCTTGCTGATGATGTAAGTGGTTCTTAAAACACAATAATCTCTAAATTATGACATCTTTATATGATTTTAATAGCTAGATACAACCAAGAAGGCCAAAATCTTTGGGATAGAACAGGCCAAGTTTATTTTTAAAATCTCTATTTTATAGGGGGCGCCAGACATTTACCAAAGTTACCCTGTTTGTGGAAAGTGACCGTTGTCTTTCCTGTGGGCAGGAAACATACATTTCTTTTTTAAAAATAAAAGGCCAAGTGTCAAGTTGCCATATATTAGCTGTAGAGTGCAAGAGAAGTTTTGTTTCATTTGACGACGTTAATATCCACTCAAACACCATGGAATTTGCATATATATTGGATGAGGCTGCAAAACTGTCCAATTATGACAAAAAGTATTTTTTAGCATCATTATTTGGTCAATTTATGCACAAAAGCTTAATCAGGATACTGTCTGCAGTTGCCATGGAAATTTTTTTTGCCAAATGAGGACTGTTGGCATTCTTGAAAAAGATTCAGTGGCATATTATCATATAACATTCTGACACTGAGCCAAACCAATACTGATGCGAATTAACTGCATAATAAATTTGAATTAATTTTTTTGTATTTAGGGACAAGACAGTGCCTCTGGGATTCTGCCGAGCGCCCACAATCCGGATTTAATTAAAAGTCTATTCTCCATCTGATATCCAATACACATTTGATTTAACCATGTATGTTTGGTTTGCAGGTTTGATTAGTCCCCATCCAGGCTTGTTGTCTATTTCTACATGATTCCGTGCTTCTTTGAGATGGATTATTCTGCTCTTCCTTGAGGTTGAGGAAGCTTTGTTGTGTCTTTTACAGAATGTAGATTAAAATTATGAAGAGTGTTTGTATGTTTTAGTTTTCTTTTTAGAGTATAACAAAGTTACATCACTAAAACACTGACATGCTCAAAGCTCATATCTACATTTATTTTAAAAAGGGTATATTTTATGTTGGCTTTTTAAAAAATGTAGTTGATGCATAAAATTTGTAGAGGTGATTTAGGAACAAAATGTCTCTAAATGAAACCTGTGTGATGTGTGTGTGTGTGTGTGTGTGTGTGTGTGTGTGTATATATACATATATACATTATGTGTGTGTATGTGTGTGTGTGTGTGTGTGTGTATCTATAATGGATGTACTTCTTTTCTGCTGTCTGTTGTCAGTGGATTTTCCTTGCACTTATCTGCTCAATACAATTTGTGCCATTTGTAAGTGCCATACGTTGCTTGCATTACTGCCTTGACGCTTCATTTCTCTGAAGAATCTTCCCATCTCACCCTGAACTGCCATTAGATGGCAGACCATTTAGAAAAATGATGCATGAGCCAAAATACTTGCAAACTGACTCTATCTGACTGTATACGCCACATGCAGTGCAATGTGTATACTAGGTAAGCATCTATTATATATGTGCATGTGTGTGTGTATAAATACAAATATGTTAGTGTTATTTAAGCAACACTGTAGTTTTGTTAGTTTTCATTTCAAAATTTTATGTCAAGTAACAATTTTTAGTACACAGAATATTTTTTCTCTTTTTAAAAAAAAAAGTGAAAAAGAGAAAAGATCTGGCAACCCTGTCCGGCTTGTCCTCTATGTCTCTTTTGTGGTGTTAGTATCCACTCTGATGTCTGATGGAATAAACACTTAAGCTTTGGCCCTTGTTGCATGTTAGGAGTGTGTCCTGCACCAAGGCCGCATCAAAGTGTACTTCACAAGCCTCTGAGTGCTCATTAATTTCCTTCTCTCTTGTCGGTTGCAGTTGCACCCAAGCCACACTTTTAAGTTAAGTGTCATCCTTTGACTGTGTTCTGCTGAGCCTCGAGTCCTCTAGAGTCAACTATGAGGGGAAAAGGCTTTGGATGAACTACTGCGTAAATAGGAGTTGAAAAGCTGTTTTTGAAAGCTATTTATTTTATAACAATTCAAGATGTTGCAATATGTTTTTTTTTTTTTTACTCTTATTTTCAGAGGATGCGTTTCAAATGCGTAGTTTCAAAAACTAATTCTGCTGATTCAAAAATGATAAATGACTATTTGAGTTGGCTTTTGCATTGAATTAAATGCATGCAGCTCATCCAGTGTAGTCTGTTTCACTAACAAATTAAGTCTTTTGTGTGTGTGTGTGTGTGTGTGTGTGTGTGTATGAATCAAATACATGCAGCCAATCAGTGTATGAGCCAGTTCTTTTTACTGAATCAAAAACACACAGATAATCAGTGTAGTCTGATTCTTTAACAAATGACTCATTTGATTCAGTTGTTTTAGTGAATCAGATCCATGCAGGTAACACAGCATGATTCAACAAAAGACTCTTATATACGGAATCTTTTAAAGAGTTATTCAAAAAGACAAGTATTGAAGAGAGAATCTTCCCATAGGTAAGCAAAATGGTAATTCTAAAAAGACATCAAAAGGTATCGGAATCAAATAAGAAATTGGAATTCTCAGTTCTTGCTGATTGAATAGGACAATTTGGCAAATTTATTTTTCAATTATTATTTAATTTATTAAGCTCTTCAGTGTGTATTATTACTAGGCTAATAGTAAGCCTAACCACTCTTGATGTATTCTGTCAAAAGTGCAAAAAAGCAAGAGTTTTTCTGTTCTATGCCTATCTGCACATACTCATAGTTAGAATTAATAAAACCTTATTTGAGTCATATTTCCTCTCAACAGCACATTTATATTCAAGAGATACGATTTGCTGTTCCAGTCATAATGGACTTTTATTGTATTTTGCTGCTTGGAGTCACAAACACAAACCGAAGCGAATGGGGGCAGCACGTCTAGTTTAATTCAGAAAATTAAATCTTTCTGAACAATACTAAAAGCAGTGTCTGCTGACCTTGTTTTTTTTTTTTTTTTTATACGTTACATACAAATGGCTGTTTTAGCAGAAGGAAATGGCCTAAGTCCTCTCTTTTCAGATAAGAGGTAATTACAGTGGTTTGGACAAGGCCAGTGCTGTCGGGTGAATTCAGAGCACAAAATGTGCAGATTAGAATACGCACAAAGCGCCATTGGGATTTCAGATTACAGGTGGTCTCAAACATAACCACATTATTTCAATGTGATGCATTGTTTCATCTAGTATTCTGACAGTGGATTGGGGTTTGGAAAGAGCCTGCATGCATCCCATTCTTCCCTTATGTCATATGCTGTATCTTTTATCATTGCTTTTAGGTCTCAAAACCCTTTTTTATGCTAGATAGCTGCTTCATCATCCCTTCTTAAAATCAGCTTTCTGGACAATATTTATTAGCTTTTTAAAACACTAAAACAACGTTTAAATTGCATCCAGAACTCATTATTCTGACACATGGTGCATCAAAAGGAAATATCTGAAGCAGTTTCCTCAATGATAGAATGAGTACATTAAGCTCCAATTAAAACAGGAAGGCAGAATCTTGTGCTGTAGCCATGACATCATTTGGAGTCGAGTGGCTCTGTACATCAGAAATCAACAAAACAGGCTTGGATTTACAGGCCATTTTAAAACAATTAAACTGGATTTATGGGGCCTTCAAATTGCTTGCAGCTTTTTAAAGATGTTTTAGCAGCGCCCTAAAAAGCACTCTCGCAAATAACAAAAAACAACTTTGGCAGGGAAATGCGGTACTAAACTTTTTACTGGCTTGTTACGGTAGTTTCCTCGCACCCTTTTGTTGTTCCATATTAAAAGAATAGTTTGCTCTTATGTCGTTCCAAAGCTGTTTGACTTTCTTTCTTCCGTGGAATATCCTGGCCGGAATATCGCTTGCATGTAATAAAAGTAAATGAATCACCATAAAAGTGCACTATATTCCATCCGATAGCTTTCAGTGAGGAAAACTTTAAATTTGATTCATTATTTACTGGGTTGATGATGTCTTTCTTTTCAGTCTGAGCTTTTAAATGAATCTTTAAAGTCGGTTCATAAAACTCGTCTGAATGATTCATTCACAAATGCTTCATTTATGATCTCACTGAATCAAAGATCCAGTTGCAGCGGTTGACGGCTCACTGGAGGGGAGATTTCGCATTGAATAATAGTTCAATTTCAATCTGTTTCTCAAACAAAGCCATTATTTGGCTTGGAATATAACAAATGGATCATACAAACACTTTTGGTGCTTTTTTTGTCTTTTAAGAACAAATTTACATTGTGTTTCACAGAAGATTGCAAGTCATAGAGATCTGAAGCAAAACGAGGTTGAAGAAATAACGACAAGTTTTATTTTTTAATCATTTATTAACTTAACTACCCCTTAAAATATTTTTGGCCTGGGTTGTAAATACTTCAAAACTGTTTGTCTGAATAGAAACTTGTAGTTTAAAGCTGTTTATAGTTTAAAAAACGACATTAATTTCTCATGACATTTTTCATGAGTGCAGACAGTGTACCAAAATGACTTTTCAAACCAACTTTGATTGGAATTTTATTTTAAGACAATTTAGAGAATGCTTCATCCATTTACGATAAATCAGAAGAAAGCACGTTCATCAAGTGCAAAGTAAAATAATGACTCTCTTTCTACATTGGATGAATTTATCATTGTCAAAGCACATTCATTTTGTCATGCTTTGACCTCAGTACATGTTGTTGTCAGTCCGAAACGATGATTCAGATGAGAAACAGCAGACATTGAGCATATCTGTCACTCCACATTTATGCCATGCATGGTTGCATGCTTGTACTGCAGTTTTACAAGGCCATATGACACACTGGAAGTGGAAATAATGGTTCTGTTTTTTTGGGGGGGACTCAAGTCTAACGTTGTTTGTCAGGGAAACTGCCACCATCTGTGACATAAATTGCACTAACCTTTTCCAGAAAGCAATTCTCATACAGCCATGATTCACAGTTAACAAAATCTATGAATATCATGTTATATATATCAGAATATATCGGCAGCAAAGTTTTCAACCAACCTTTGTACAAAACTTCTGAACCACAAAAGTGAATGGCTTTGCTTTTCTTTTTTTCTGCTTTAATAAAAAAAATTTGATAGTTCACATTTTTGCTCTGAAAAACAATGGGCAATCATTATCCATGCATCATAGATAGAAAAATATCAAGAAGCATGCATTTGAAAGCCACTTTTTAGAGTCAGTATGTGTTTGTTTTTTTGACAACATAAAATCAAAGTAAAGTGTTCATGCACCAAGCACACACGTATACAGACAGACAGATTGTACAGCAGGAGCTTCATGGAATGGCTTTCCATGACTGAGCAGCTGTATGCAAGCCTCACGTCACCTAGTACAATAAGCTTTTGCCATAAACTTTGACAAAACTTTTACATGATATTACACTTTGCTATTATTTGGATTCCTCACAAAAGGTAATGTTTAGAGATGTTTAGGAACAAGCAGTTTCATTGTCTCCCTTTGGAAAGATTTTGAAAGGTCAAGGAGAATAAGTCAATATGATTACAATACAAGCCAAGACTCTTCTGTTCATTTCAATCAACTGAAATCTTGTCTCCAGATTCAGAAAACTGCTCCAGTAATCTGTGTTTAAATGTGTTCCAGTCGTTCCAGTTGTCTGCGCCATTTCCCAGACGAAGGCTTTATTAAGGGAATAAAGGCAGGCTTTAAATTTCAAGCCAGAAAGTACAAAACACCTTGTAAATCAGCTACAGTGAAAGTCTAAAACCATCACCTATGCGATATGCCAACTGAGGTAAGAGAAAACGCAGACCTCATGGTTGTTCTTCATAGCTACGTCTACTTATTATCAAGGGAAGGTTCGAGGATGGAGGGTGTTTCAGGGGAAATGGGCATATGGACTTTCTTTGCATCACTTGCCTCTCAATCAATTAGAATACTACTAAGAGAAAAAGTCCCCAGCACAGTACATTAGCCGCCAGCGATTTGAACATTTATCGTTGCAGGACAACAGGCCACTGCGCTTGCCTGCATAATGGTCCTTACCACTTTGGGGGCCAAGCACAATGCTCTGTGTGGACATTACTACCCCTGTGCTCATCTAGTACAGGCAGCCAGAACTTCTGACATTAAAGCCAATAAAAGCCTGCCTATGTACCTCTCTTGCAGAGTAACTTTGAGTAGTGTCATTAAAGACAATGTCAGCTGGTTAATCTGTTTTGATTTATGTCTTGTAATGGACAACTGAAGTATGTTTCTGCTTTAGTGTTAAAACTATTATTTTTACTTTATTATTTGAGTTAAAAAATATCTCTTATATTCACAAATTGCAACTTTCATAATAATGATTTTTTTTAAAGTGCCCTTTCTCACAATTTCAACTTTATCTTGCATTTGCGACTTTCTCACAACATATATCCAGCTATTGCAACTATTTCTTACAATTGAAATCTTACATTTGAAATTATCTTATTGCAACTTAACTATATCTAATTGCAACTTTCTATCTCACTTTTGTGATTTTTTCACAATTATATTTTTTATAACTGTTTCTCCCAGTTGCAACTATATTTCACATTTGAGATTTATTTCTCGCGGTTGCAGCTTTATATCTCACATTTGTGACTTTTTCTTACAATAATTGTATAACTTAAATTTACTTCTATTTCTCACATTTGCAACTTTCAAAAGTGCAAATTTCTAATTTGTATTTTGCAGGAGATGATAATGGTTTAAAAAAAGTGAGATGTAAGAAGAAAATTTAGATTTTCAATGTTTTTGTGTTCTCTCGCAAAACCTTGTGTTCCCAATAAAGTTTACATTTGCAAAAGTTTCTCAGGGAAAATTAGCTGCTTTTTTGCAATTACGACTTTATTTCTCATATTTGTGACCGTATTTCATAATGTGACTTTTTATTGCACAATTGTGACTATTTCTCTCAACAGCAACTGTAGTTCAATTTCTTATATTTTTGATTATATCGTGATTGTGGTTTTACCCTTCGTTTCAGTTTTTTTTTACTCTGAGACACTTCTAAATGTATTATAAAACTACAAACTGCAAGAAACTTTTACTCAAAACATATAAATAAGCAACAAAATATGAAATCACAAGCATTTTCCTGACTTTTCAGACAGCTGTCAGTCAAAGACTTCTCCTGGGTCTGCATCATTTGGGATCAACAAGCACCACAGCCTTATGATGTGTTATTCATAATGCTGAAAACTGACTAAAACACTTTAACTTGAAAAGCGCCGAGTGGCTTTTAGCTCAGCAGGTTCACTCCAGGCTCTGCTATCTCAAAGTCTGCTGACGCAGCATGTGATTAACATATACATGAGAGGTGTTTCACACCTGAGCTTTTAAACAGCATTTCAGTGTGCCGTATGCATCCAAAACTAATTTTCTATTAGTGTTGCAGCTTTAAAACTCACTGTGATGTTTCAGGATAAACAGAAACCTCATGCGATGTATGCCAACATACTCTAGGACCTCGTTGGATATCAGGACTGTCATGGAACTTTTTCAGCACTTAAAAGAGAGCTTCCTGGCAACCTCAACCATTTCCTTAAGTAGTAAAAGCTGTCTCCGTGAGAAATTAAATTGCCATCTGGCTTAATCACCGATAGGTTAGACTCAAGTCAGTGTTACCAAAATGACATCTGGACGCAAAGCAGTTTCATTCTGCAATAGTTACTTAAAGGGACAGTACACCCAAATATTTACTTTCTAAACCAGTATGCCGTTTTTTTTTTTTTTTTGTCTTGGGATCACAAAATTAGATATTTTTGAAGACTCCTTACACTGCTATTTTCCATACGTATGTGTGTATATAGTTTATATATAATAATAAAAATATATATTTATTTATTTATTGTTATATATATATATATATATATGAATAAAAACAAAGTACATACCATGTTTCATTATGCAAAGCTACAATATAACTTGAGTTGGCTTTAAATAGTGCAAGTTATATTAACTAATTTTATGAATTTGTAATGCTGTTTTTAAGCTATACTAGATAGACATATATCTAAAATATCAATACGTTTCTTTTTACAAAAATTGCTAACACCGGTTTAGATTGACATGAGGATGATTAAATAATGCAATAACTCATTTTTTGAGCAAACTACTGTGTTCCTTTAAACTGACTAGCATATTTAAAGTCTTGCCAGCAATCAGTCAGACCGCAAACAGAGTCTATGATTTATCTGGTTTCAATTCTTCCTCTGTATTTAACTGACTCTTAAATACATACTTCTGAACTTCATGTCACTGGATTCTATGAGTGAAAAAAAAAGCTGAACGAAACAGAAACTTCCTGGAATAAAAAGTCAGTCCTCTTGCCATTCCCCCTCCGTCTACCTCATCTAAACTTTCTTTTCTCATCTCTCTCTCCAGAGTTGTGCAGCCTGTGCCAAAGATGAACTGAAGCATTAACAAGCTCAGATGCTGCTGGTGTGTTTCTCTCACACAAGCCCCAAGCTTACTGGGGCAATACAGCCAAACCAACCTTCTGCCATATTTCACAGCACCTTGAGTTGTCACAACCCCAGGCAGATCGATAGATTGGGTGACAAGATCACACACAGGTTAGATAATGTGTGAGGTGCCAAACTAACAAGTCAGCCTGGAAGGTCATAGACATTAATGGCTAAGTTTGGCCTTTGCATTGTTAGAAAGTGACTTTTCTACTTTGGTTTGACCTTTTGGTGAAGCATGCTGTTTTGTCCTGAACATGTCTACAGATGGGCTTGCCAACAAACCAAAAATAATTATAGAAGAAACATATTCTCAGAAGTTCAGTGAGAGATATTTGGTCCTTGGTGTGGAAAAATTACATTAAAAAAAACAAGCTGTTTTATCATTAAAAAAAGTATATGAATATCCAGGTGAATAAATAAAGGCTTTTTAATAAGCCATCTGAAATTAGGATATTAGAAATTGATGTAAGGAGTTTGTATGTAAAGCTGACTCTTTTGTACAGGTCTAAATAACCGCATTTGTAAACAGGGAATAGGAAATCATTTTCATTACTATGGCATATTTCCAGTGGGCATTAGTGCAGTCAATCAGGATGTGTTAATGACATCTGCTGGTGTGGGTCTCTAAATTCCCTCTGATCAGACAGATCTGCAGATTATTGCAGGTGTTCAAAAGTTATTCTTGTAGATCAATGATTCTAAACCAGGCAAGGGGGCCTCAGCAAATGTTTAAGGGGGCCACAAAGTGATTTAAAAAGAGAAAAGGCTGCCTTGAAATTAAAATGAAATGCTGAGAACAAACTGATGCAAAAACAAAGGCTATGATAATAAAATGCAGTTTTACAAGTTGTACCAATTTACTAATATAATGTATAAAAAATAAACAAATAAAGGTTATTGGGATATTTTGTCACGATTGGGATTTCTTTTCTCTCAATTCCAAGATATAAACTTACAATTGAGGAAAAACTCAGAATTGTAAGGAACAAAGTCTGAATTCTGACTTTTTCCCCATACAAATCTACATCAGTAATTTCAAGCTTGGACTGCCATTACAGCTTGTATTTCCCATTCAACACTAATGTATGTTTCCTGTTGAATTATTTATGCAAATAATGCTACAATATGTAGTATTGTGGCACCAAAATATTCACACGATTTAACCTGACCGTCCTAGACTCATATTTATATTAACTGAGAAATGAAACATGTATTTTCATAATTTCAAAATGAGTTCAATGACTTTTGTAAGTCGAAGAATCCGTGTTTCTCGGTCCATTATAGTTCGGAGCGGGTTTCTCTCACTATTCTGAAATGCAAAATCCGAAATGGAGCAAGAGCAGATCGTGATTACAGAACGCTTTTAGCAGGGAGAGGAAATCACTCCCTTCCACTAACATTTGCTGATCCAGTCCTGGTTTCAGTCTGAATATTGTTTGGAAAATAAGTTGCCCCAAATTATTTACTTTTATAGAACTGTTGTACATTACGTTAATGTTGTAGTATTGACGATCAGAACGGTTGTGATTGAATATAGAAATTTAATACATTAACACATTGTGATAATGATACTTTTTTAAAGACTGTTGGACCAGAAATAAAAATAGCTAGTTAATCCCTCTTATATTTAAAACATGAGCCCTCAGATCATTCCCTTGCTTGCACAAACAAGCATTACAGACGGAGGAGTTCCCAAAATCATCTTCCATGTCTCCTAAGAGCGCAGCCCACTGTGATTCTCTTCTTCT
>NC_039267.1:5509420-5539875 GCF_003368295.1 Carassius auratus | reverse complement strand
TAAAGTCATCTATTACGGTTAGTGTAATGTATGTAGCTGTTAGCTCACCACACCCCTGCTTGGCTGCGGTCTCTTTGCTGTGAATGGAAATGAGTGTCAGAGTTGTGCGTTTCTATGTTATGCAAGCTTTACAAGGATGGAAAGAACTCGGAGACTTCATGGGGTTTGCAGAAAGAAGAAAAAAATGTAGTCTGCTTGTATGTTAACTACAGATGTAAAGGTGGTACGTCATCAGCAGTCATTTGCAGAATTCACATGTGCTTGTCCTAACCAGGAGCAACGTGTGATTTCAGGTTGTGATGTCAGTTTGGAAAGTTGGTCCAAAATCCCAGTCCTCCTAGTTGTCACCCAACATCAACTGTGATTTTGTTTTTGCAAACTCTTTCCAATTCTATTCTTCTTTCTCCATCAAAGGCTGAGGACAGCGTCACAATCACCAGCGGTGTGTCCACGTCCTACTCGTCCTCCACAGATGAAACCTCCAGCCTCGGGACCCCTAGTGCCATCTCTCAGGCCAGCACAGAAGCTCCTACATCAGACCCCTGTCAGGAAAAGCCCACATCTCCTGGAGCATCAGGAGAAACGGAGGAGGAAGAGAAAAAGGACCGCTTGACGAGGTCCCGGAGCGGTCGGCTATTTTACGTACCTCCATACGGTCCCTGTCCCCTTTCCGCAGGCACAGTTGGGGCCCAGGCAAAAATGCGGCGGGGGAGAGTGAGATTAGTCAACGCAGGTAATCTTTACCTCTAAGAATGAAGGTTTAAGGGATTGAATAAAAACATACTAAAACAAGCCATGCAAACAACATGCTAAGATAGCAGGCTAATGTCGTTTAACACATTAAATTTAAATATCACATTAAATGTCATAAATAAGAGAAACGCTACATATAAAGAAACAAATATATTTTGTAAAAATTAGTTTTCAAATGCATGATGTGTATGTGTGTTTTGTGCTCTTGGGTTAAAAGCAGAAGACAAATTTCAAGTATGAGTTTCCGAACTTGGCATACATGTCTTGTCGCTTTTTTCTTCTCATAAATGTGACAGACACCCCACATTTTCATTTCCTGTGAATCATCTGATAACAATATCCAAGCATTATTACCAAAGAAACCGCCCACCGTTTAATCATTCATCACAGCTGTCTTTATAATGCAATCAGATATGCTTTATATTTGAGTTTATACTTGTAATCGCTCAGTTTTGGTTTTTGTCCCATCATCTTGGCATTACTTCAGCTTTGTGTACAGCTCTGAATCATTTACAGTCTGTATTAGGACTGTGTTTGTGAAGGGAAATCCCAGAAGTGTGAGGGCCCTTCCTCTGAGGGATTCGTCAGCAGCTGCTGTTCTGTGAGAAAGAGCTGTATTTAGGTCACACAGGACTGTGTTCCTGCTTATAATAAACAGTCAGATGACCTCTAATACTCTTAAGACACAAAAGAGGAACATATATGTGAATGTATATATATTGTGTGTGTATATATTATATATATATATATATATATATATATATATATAATGTATGTATGTATATGTGAGTGTGTGTGAGCTATTATAATTAGCATGAATTATTTTAGAAAGTATTAATAATAAAATGATTCAGTTTATTTAAATATAATTTTTCTGTTATTATTTCATAAATATTTCCAATGAATAATTATCAGCTATTGATATACACAAAAAACATTTCCTTGTTTTATTCTTCATTCTAGTAAACATTCTTAGGGCTGTCAATCATCTCATCAGCTTTTCATATTCATTTTGGTTCATTTGTTTCTGTTCAATCATCTTCTCCTCCTCATATTCATCCATTACTTTTTCCAGTACGGCTCGAGGTGAAGTGGAGCACAGGTCTGCGGGTCATAGGAGAAGGTACCAGCATCCATTTTCACTCTTTCCAATCAGGGACTCCACCAAATCCTTTCAGAACAGCCCATGTAAAAAAACGAACACTAACAGATCCCACTAAAACAGCCCGTAAATACAGTACCTGTGAGGTTTTTTTTTTTAGTTTTTATTTATATTTTGAATGTATTTTTTTCCTTTAAATGGTAAAGTTTCAGTCATTTTATTGAGTTTGACTCTTTTTTTATTTTTATTATTGTGTGTATATATAGTGTTTATTTTTATTTCAGCTTCCCTGCCAACTATCTAGAAAATAAGCTTGCATTTTGTCGTTCCATACAATAAATATATGTAAAGGTTAAATGTCCAAAGGCCTCTTTTAGATCTTGTACTAACAAGTTCCTCTTTTGTCTTTATACACATTCCTTCTTCCATCTATATATCCATCCATCCATCCATCATCCTGATTCTTACGCACTCCATAAAGCATGAGCTGGTGTCCTTCAGTTGCCCTGCGGTCTGAAAATGATGAAATAAATGCAAGAAGGTAAAGGAAGATAAAGAGTGTCTACATTTTCTGTGATATTATGCAGCATTAATTGCTTGATAGGAGCACACAAATAGTGTGTTTTCTAGACAGAGGTGTGTGTATGTGTTCATAGCACATTATGTGTTTTAGTCTACTTCCTCTCTATGCTTTAGTCTGCTCGTCTCTCTGGACAAACATCTGAGACCACAAACACCGTTGCAGTCATTTCCGCTGATTTCATTGTCTGAGACAGAGACTAACAGGCCACTTAAATGAACAAGTTTAGCTAGACATGTAGATGTCGACATGTAGAAACTACAGAATTAATTAATGTGAACTATGACTAACATACTGATCTGGATCTCAAAACCTGATGAGAGGTGAGAATTTTTTTTCTTATAACATTGTCACTCTTTTTGAGTGTTTCCTGTTAGAAAGAATTTCAGAACTCATCACACTTGTATTGAGCTGCTCTCAACAATTAGATGTAAGTAGATTTAAATAATTGTATTCTTATAAATAGACTATATATATATAAGCATATAGTTTGTACATGCTCGTCCCAAAAAGTATTTAAATATTTAGGCGGCACTTCAATTTAATTTCATTACATGTAATGCTACCAAGTAGTATCTGCAAGCAAACCATGCTTTTTTCAGAACGGACTTCACTTTTCTGAGTAATTATTGCATTTAATTTTAACCAAGTGATCTCAAAAAGGATGTCCCTTTCCCTCAAGTTAACTATGTGAAAGCAAAACATATAATGCAACACTAATAATGTTTGACAACCAGAAGTATCCAAATATAAGTAGTTTTAGTTTTAATTGTATATCTGTCGATTTTCTTATTTAAAAACTAACCAATAACTTTTATTGAACTGCTTGGCTTGATTGCTTTTCTTAAAAAAATATATGCTATTCGGTTTGATATGTAATTCAGTGACATTCTAACTTTTTTAGTATTCAAACACTTGTTTTGTCCACTGTGAGATGCTTTGTTTTAGTTTTTTTTACCATGTGGAAAATTGCGAACCGTTTCTGTGGCATAGCTTGAATGAGTTTGCTTTGAGGAAATGCAAAAGGCTGGTTTTATAGTGTGAGTCAGTAAACTTTTCACTTTCACAGAATGAGGTCAAGCTTGTATTGTCGTTATTTACTAGTAGACTTTTGCTCGTTGTTATTTGATTCTTGTGCATGTGAATCTGAATGGATTTGCGTCTAGCTTTATCTTGCATGTATTTGAATGTCACACACAGCAACGTAAAAGGTCTTTGGTGATTCGGTGTGTGTGCAATGTAGTCACCATCTCAACAAAAAAAAAACAAACAAACACTGAAACACATCAAATATGCTTCTTTCCACAGTTACAGCCTGGAAGGACTTGTAGCAGAGAAGGAAGGAAGGAAAAGCCTTAATCAGTGCATGGGGGAGGCCAGCCAGGAACCGAACTGTCCGTCGAAGCTGGACCGAGAAGAGAGAGGCTCACTTGTGTCCCTGACAGAAGAGGAACAGGAATCAGATCTGGGTGACTGCAGCAGTTTGGACAGTCAGGTGAAGTTCTATTTAAAAATACATAGATCCAGCCCTAAAATCTGATTGGTTTTGCAACACTCACAGACATTATATTACAGACTATATATGCACCTGTCACCACACATCACCTGAATTCTGCTGAATGTGATGATTAGAGTTGCATCTGCAGATTTTCCACTTAGTCTCAATTCTATTGCCATTAATTACCCTAAATAATCGATTTGTTTGCTGCTTTCAGAAGTCCATCCAATCTGGACAAAGATGTGTCCCACCTTCACAAACCTTTCTCACCAAGTCTGTCTCCATGTTGGCCATCAGTCAAAAGGATGTGGATGGTGAGTTTAAACACCTCTACAGTTTTCTCTCCTGTGTCTCATTGGGCCACTCTGAGTTCTGCAGCACTGTGCAAGCAACACATTTCACACATTTAAGCAAAACTATTTTAGAAGCTTCAAAATTGCTTTTAGAACAGATGTTGCAGAGCTCAGAGTTTTTTTTTCTCTGCTGGTCTCTTGTGGTAAGATAAGGAGTTGAGATGTTCAGTCATAAATTACCCACTGACTACTCAGCTATCAATCATATCTAACACCCGATTTCGTGTCCTGGGATCTCTATACTCCAAAAATATCCTGTATCATCTGGGATTGTTGGTATTCTTCAACTCATCAAATGTGGATCTCCCATGGTTCCCTTTCTCTGTGGTGTCACTTTAAGGGAGTGGACATTTACTGCCCAGTTTTATTATAATGCCTGCTTTGATCTTTTTTGCTCATGTGATCATGGGACCCACCAGCAATCGGACGGCCGCGACCCAAGCGACGAATCTCCTTCTCCTTCAGCATCTCGCCCATGCTCCCCAAATCTAAAACACTCTTTTCTATTGGCTCTTCATCCAGTGATGAGGAGGAGGCAGTCAGTAAGTAAAAGAATATCCCACAATGCCTGGCATGGACCCTGCCCGACCCCTGCTTAATATGAAGTGTGTCCCCCTACCTCCCTTGTGTCACTAAGTTATTGATCAGATCGGCTCATTGAAATTATTCCTAAAACTACTTTTCATTAATTTTATTTAATATATATATATATTTCTTATTTTAATTTTACTGTCCCATGTGTTGAGTCTTATGACAATTTTGCTATTTATTGATCTGAAGTGTTTTATCTAGTTGGATTTATCTTACTTTACTTATCGGTTAATACAAAATTAAACAAAACGAATGGTGCCAAAATAATGAAATGGCTTTTAAAATTCTCTATGCAATAACTTAATGAACTTATGTATGATATGCATGTTGTCTGGTGATGCATTTAATGTACCATCAACAGAACTTTGAGGAGAATCTTTCTGAGTAAGTTAAAGGGTTAGTTCACCCAAAACTGAAAATCTATTCTATAATTCTAAATCTATTCTATATCTTAAATTCTACTCACCCTCGAAGCATCCTGTATACACAAAGTGTATGTGACTTTCTTCTTTCAGAATAATCCAAACAAAGTTATATTAAAAACTGTCCTTGCTCTTCCAAGTCTTTCAATGGGGGTTAGCAGGTGTTTGTTGTCAACAGTTCAGAAGAAGTGAAATAAAGTGTGCAAAACATAAAACATCCCTCACATGGCTCCGAGGGGTGAATAAAGGCCCCCTAAGGGAAATCAATGTGTTTTTGTAAAATAAATATCAGGATTTCAAATGAAATAAACACTTTTCTTTCTCACTTCTGCTGACTGTTGGGAACCGGAAGACGTGCAGGCGGATGTCGTAGTTCGTCAGCGCTGCATGGTTAGTGACGAGCGGAGAGAGAACAAAACAAAGCGCCGGTCACGAATTAGAAGCACAAAATGAGGATTTGTAAAGAAAAACATCAGAGGATTCCGAAATAAGCCAAGAGGAGACTGGTTTTCCTTTGCTAAAGTAAGGAAACTTTGTTGCGCGCGAAACACATACGTCTTCCATCTTCCGCCTGCTCATCTTACGCAGTCATCTGATGTTAGAAAAAAAGTGTTTACTATGTTTGAAATCTGGATATTTATTTGACAAAAACACATGGATTTGCTACAGGGGACTTTATTCATCCCCTGGAGCCATGTCAGGGATGTTTTATTACAGATGTGCACACTTTATTTCACGTCTTCTGAACTGTTGACAACAAACACCCACTTACCCCCAGTGAATGGCTTGGAAAATCAATTACGATTTTTAATATAATTACGATTGGATTATTTTGAAAGAGAAAAGTCACATACACCTAGGATGCTTCGAGGGTAAGTAGAACATGGAGAAAAATTAAAATTTTTGGGTGAAATAACCCTTTAAGACTAGTTGAATTAATAACGTTATTACTTGCTTCCTGAATCATAATGCATTTGGTTTAATGGCACAGATATTTCAAAGTACATTGCACACTTGAGTACTGAGGTTTGTTACAGCCACTGTAACACAGTGTTGCTTATGTACGGTATAGCAGACGTGTGTGTTTGCAAAAGTCTTCTCAGACCCTCATCTGACAGAAATATTGTATTTGACGCATACTTTTGCTCAAGTCATTCATTCCTGTGGATTATTGGGACGAATGGATAGTGGGTCTCCCAAATGAAACATTGCCACGTCTGTATAGTTCCTTTCCATTGGCTCCATTTTTTCCATGTCTTTCAAAGTCATTTAGATCCACATAAACACTTTTCATAGCATTGCTTATAGATTTCACAGCTGCTTAGGGCTCGTTTTAAATTGTAAAAAGAAAGCATTACAAATCGGTATCTGAAATTTTAGTCTAATTTAGTTCCAGGATCATTTGACAAAATAAAGTGTATTTTTTTTTTTTTAAATATAGATTAAGGTTAATATACTTTGTCTTTTTCAAGCTTATTATACAGAGTAAGTTATACTGCCCCTAAAGGCTAAATGCAGTAACTACGCAGCACTGGAACTAATAAAAATGTTTCAAAGTTTGTTGCATTTTGTTGGTTTAATATAACTTTTTTAAAACATATCTAAAATATATAAGACAAACTCATCTGACATTGGTGTGTGTGTGTGTGTGTGTGTGTGTGTGTGTGTGTATGTATATATATATATATATATATATATATATATATATATATATATATATGTGTGTGTGTGTGTGTGTGTGTGTGTGTGTGTGTGTGTGTGTGTTTGTGTATATATAAAACTATTGTACAAACACAGCATAATCATTTATTATACAAGACAACAAATAAATAAATACAATATGAGCCTGTTTCTCCAGTCCTTGCAAAACATCAGCAATCATTTAATCTCTCAGAGTTAAGCTTTTGTGGTTGCAGTGCAATATTTTTCTTTAAGTTTTTTTGAGTGTTGTACAAATGTGGCATTTTGCTTGAAGAATTGCCTTTGTTCTCTGCAGGGCTGTGCCTTTAGAATCTATGCACGCCATAAAACTTCTTGTGTAATTTCTTTTTGTACAAGTACAAAACTCCTGGGGCTCATTGAAAAGTGATTAAGAATGTCAGTTGTTGTTCTGTGGTCTGGTTTATGTCATTTTGTTAGTCGTAGTCTTGTCTCCA
Source organism: Carassius auratus (assembly GCF_003368295.1). Lineage (NCBI taxonomy): Eukaryota > Metazoa > Chordata > Actinopteri > Cypriniformes > Cyprinidae > Carassius > Carassius auratus. The sequence continues at coordinate 5,532,420 of NC_039267.1, read as the reverse complement.
ATGTACTTTTGGTTTAATCAGTGTTTTTTCTCTCATTCCCCAGGTACATCAGGATCTTTAGAGTACAGGTACGACCCCTGCATCACATGAAAACTGGTTATGTTAAAGTCCAAGCATTTATTTATTTATTTTTAATATTTATCAAGTTAATAGGCCATAATATTAATATTTTTTTTTAGCGTTTTTGTCAGTTTTATTGGTATGGATAGGTGACGAGATGGACAATTTAAACATGCTATGATTTGAGGCACACTTATTCTGATTTTAAATACTGTTAAAAATTGATAGTATGCAAATTAGGATGCAGGACCAGTTTTATATTTTGCCGTTTTCATCTTTTGTCTCATTCAGTATATCAGAGGAGGATCCGGGGCCGTTGCGTAGTGACAGTGAAGGAAAAGTTGGAGGAACCAAAGTAAGCAGGACCTTCAGTTACCTCAAGAGCAAGATGAGCAAAAAGAACAAGGTTGGTATACATTTTACTTTACTATATATGTATATGTGTTTCAGCTGTAGTCAATCTAGAATTCTTCCGCTCGAAAACCAACACATTTCCTTCAAAGCTTATTTTAACCATCTCAGACCTTATTAGTGGAAACAAATGTTATCGTTTTAGTTTGCCACATATCATGCTGATCTAATGGTGTTCTTTGATGCAGCACCATGCACCTGCTATTTAACTCTGAGGTTTTCTTCCTGTGGTTCCTGTTGATGACGAGGTTGCTGATGGTGTGAAAGCTCTCAGCAACCCCCGCACTATCTGAAGTTGCTAGAGCGCTTGCAGAGTTTGCTCTTGTGCAGGCAAATGTGTGCACACTCTGTCTGTCGTACAAGGGTTCGCGGTAGGGAAGTTCAACAGGATGTAGAAGCAAGCTGTGGTCTCTCCATGGCTCTGTTTAAATATACTAGCTAACACCAAGCTTTACAGCTCATGCAATTCAGTGGAAACAAATACATGTTAAAATCTATGACTTCACTGTTTCGGAGAACCGTCATGACATTTATTTGATGTCCACATAAATCAGCTGGGCCACCATATATGGTTTGTGGATTTAAATATGGTTATTTAGGATTTTATACACATATTTTGACCTAAAAAAACCCTACACATTAATTTGTCGCATGCTTTTTGTTTTTTAACAGAGTGTCATATTGGTAACTAGGCAATTGATATAAACAGGATGCATGCATCTTCATTGTTTGATGTAACATTGCCGGGTCTGAATTAACTGCAGTGTCGATTCGAATTTCGATCTGTGTTGAATCAGCTAAATGTCACAACACAAACAAAAAGCTGCCTTTTGTATTAGGGAGGGTCTATGGTAAAAGGAAGTGAACTGTATCTTTAAGTTGAGCCCCAATGTGAAAGACGACAGAAAGAAACTGCAGTCACTTCCTCTGGCTGGCTCGCCTGCTCTCCGTCATGGGAACTTATGTGTTTGTGCAGACAGACTTTTAACCTCATCTGCCATACCTTCAGGCCAGTGCACTCACTGGCTACCTTGCATCAGGGATGTCTACGTTGTGTCGTAGGTTTTTACCGCAGGGTCGGTCACTGAAGATCAAGAATACTGGTGGTCTGGTTGAGGTAAGACTGTGTTACCAAAGAGCAGATGTTCGATTTTTTTCCCCGTCACGTATATATAGAAAATAGACATTTGTTTGCTGTTATGTTCTGATGTTTTAGAGGTTTCATGTGCAATGTGTTATTCTAGTGGCTTGGAAACTTTTTTTTTTGCTTCCCGAGATCATTGTTTCGCTCCAGTTGAGAAAGGCGTGAATTACGTAAATCACTTGTGTTTGTGTTTGGACATGTTTTTACTTTTTAGCCATGTTTAAACTTTTTTTGGGAAGTGCACTTTGACTATCTATCTTCCTATACTGTTTGTAGCCAAATAATTTTTTCCTGATGTTATGACATTAAGCCACCCATCCATACTCAATGGAATACTAGTTCAGTGAATATACAGCAGCCTTTTACTTGTTTTTAGTATATATTGGATATTAAGAATTAATAAGACAGCTTTTAATCCATTTAGTTGAATGTGGCCAATATATATAAAAAAAAAAAAATTCCCATTGTGGCTTGCACATGATCACAATCTTGGTATGTAATTGTTGCAGCAGATAAGACAGGGTTTTGTAATCAGGGTGGATATGTGAATATGGTCACAATTTAAGGTTTCTCCACTTGAGCTATCTTTGCTCTCAGGGAGTGATGTAGTGAGCATACTGTGGTTTTGACACTTCAAGTAAAGTGTTAAAGACATTGGAAAAGGACAGTGTATTTGATGTGTAGATGGCTACATGGATGGGTACGTTTATATGTTGGTAGATGGATTGTAAAGGGGTAGGTAGATAGATAGAAGGATGGGTATATGGTAGATGGATTGAGTATATAAATTCATAGATCGGTAGGTAGATGGATGGAATAATGGGTAGATCGTTGGTAGATTGAGTTATGGGTATATAAATTTATAGACAAGTATATGGTTGGTTGGTGGTAGGTAGATGGATTGATGGATGCAGTAGATAAATGGTTGATACATTTAGAGATAGGTAGATGGATGGATGATAGATGGTACATAAGATGGATGGATAAATGGATGAGTAAATGGATGGGTACATGGGTGGATGGTAGGTAGATGGATGGGTAAATTGGTAAATGGATTGATGGTAGATAAATGTATAAATAAGTGTATGAATAGATGGAAGATGGGTGGATGATAGATGGACGGGTAAGTTTGTGGATAGATACTGTAGTAAGAATGTGATGAAAGGACTGATGAAAAGATGGATGGATAGATTTTAACATTGAGGACGGATGGACACATGGGTAGATAGATAGGTAGATATAATGTTGAGAACAGTGAGGATACTGTAAATGTGATGTTGAAGATAGACAGATTTTGAGAATACATGCAGCAGGAGATGAATGATGACAAGGAATGAAAGTATTGATTGTGCAGCTGATGGGGTTTCTCCGTGATCTGCTGACCCTGGGAGTTTTATGATGGATGTGCGCCGCTCCCATTGAATCTCCCATCTGGACTGGGACCTCACTGTAATTGAGTCTAATGCACAGCTTGGACTGTCTGAAATCACTGTACGTCACACATCTACACTCTGATTCACTCATTCACCTTTTGGCCTGTATTTTGCAGGAGAAGGAGAAGGACAAGAATAAGGAGCGTGAGCGAGATGCCAAAGACAAGGAGAAGAGAGCCTCAAACGGGCATCTCTTCACTGCGGTCATGGCAGTACCCACAATCCCCTGCCAGCAGTGCAACAAATCCATCAACACTAGAGATGCCTTTCTCTGCACCAGTAAGAGATACAGCTCTCTATTCTACTCTCTATAATCTTCTCTACTATTCTGCGCTCTATTTTCAACCTTACTGTGCTTTCTACAAAGACTTTCAATTCTACATTCTCATTTATTTTATTTTATAACCGTCTTTTACTATTCAATGCTGTATTTCTGTTCTCTTCTATTTCATATTCTGGATTCTTCTATTTTTGTTTACTGTTCTATAGTTTTTGTTCTATAACCTTTTGTAAACATACGTCCTTCTCCTCTCTACATTTCCCTTCTAATCAACTCTTATAATACACTGTACACTCTACTCTTATATTCTATAATCTTTATACTGGTCTATACTCTACTCTCTATTCTATACTCTATACTACTCTATACTATCTACTGTTTTGCTGTATACTTTATTGTATTGCTATACTCAAAATTCTGTGCTCTTCCATTCTGTTCTTTGTTCTGCTCAGTCAGTACACTATTCAACATCTACTATATAAATTCTTTATTAATCTATATTTCAGAGTTTCCCAGAGTTATGGGAATATCTTTTCTATCTGTGTTGGAAGAAAAAATTAAATTGAAAGGAAACAATAATAAATTAAATTGCATGCTAGAACAATAATACTATAAATTTACGATATGGCTAAAATGACTAAAAACTCCTTATATAAAACTCCTGTAAAATTAGGTAAGGGCATGCAATTTATGATAAAAATGCATACGATACATCTGCTTAAATAAAAATGTATTTGGATCACATCAGTTCAGTGTGCAAAAACACAAAAAAAAGGTAAAATACTGATCTGTTGTATTCTGTTGCTTCTTTTGTTGTGCCATTGGCTCATGTCTTTTTTGGCACTTCCTCCTTTACTGTTATTTGCAGAGCAGTCATGCATGGAGTTAAACTTACCACTGTGAAAGTGTTTTTTTTTTTTTTTGCAGAAGTTTGATTCGCAAGAGATTCACACAGGAAGTTGGTTAAATAAATTTGATTCTATAGAGAAAATTCCCGCAGATTGTCTCTAGAAATAAAAAAGCTATTTTAATGAGCTAGTCAGCGACTGCTTCTAAGATGTAGGTACTTAATTGTGATTTAAAGCTGCGCATGAGATTTCTGGAGAGACACGGTTGGCCACGATTCGTCTGGAGAATTGGGTGAATATGTGTCTCAGAGTGAGCAGTATTTTAAAGGAAGGAACAGGAGTAATCTTGGCTATCTGCCCAGACAGGCCTTACACAGTGTTGCATCACTCTATGGCTCCACCCGCACACAGCTGGGGAGGCTCAGCGCTGCACCGAGGCCAGTCCGTGTGCTGGGACATCCTGTCAGCGCACCGCTACCACCATTGCTCTCTCTGTTTATTGTTCTCAGAGGATGTGCTGGCAGACTCATTACCGTTTCCTCTCGTTTCCCAAAAGTGACTGATGCGCGAGACACTTTTAGTCAGTTTGATCAGATATCTGAAAGTCTTGTCTGATAGCTTTGTTGTGGTTGTTGTTATTATTAAACAATTTAATACTCCGCTATTAAATGCTAAAAACTTTTTTTTGCTGAACCCAGCTTTTTGAGTGATAGTGGATGTTGCTTTTCTTGTAAAAAAAAGTCGCTTTCCGTGACTGTGTGGGTTTTGCTGGAGAAGTTCTGTGGGAGTGGGGAAAGTTGTGTACTCGTGGGGGAAATTATCACAGTCTCTACGCCTTCAAACATGTAGATTGTTGAAGGTCTAGCAGGCCTTGATACCATCATGCACACCATCTGAGATTGTGTGGTTTTGTTTTTAAAAGCTTGCAAATCTCTTTTGGGTGTGTCTAACTGTAATGCAGTTTTGTGGTCATGAGGTGCAAAGTAAACTGCCAGAGAAAAGCCAAAGCACCATCTGTGCAGGTATGTTTGGACTGAGGATTAGCAGTAATGTTAGGATTTTTGCATATTGCATTATATGCGTAATATCAAACTGGTTGTACATTTGGCGTAACCAATCACTTGTGTCATATGTTTATATAATGTGTTTGCATTTTAATTTCAATCAACTCTTCTTTTTTTATATATTTAATTTCTGAAATGCACAATTTGCATTAGCTTGTTTTCATTGAAAGAATGAGTGTAAACACCGATTTAGCGCATATACTTGAAATCTTTAAACAATGAAGACTAGTAATGACTCAACTGAAGTGTTTGTGGTTAAATTTGTGGTAAACATCAGCAGAGGTGGAGTTACGCAGGAAAAGGCTAATCTCACTCTCTCCTACACAAGCAGAAGCAGGAAATGGCACAGTGTTTGGTACAGTGTTTCTTCCAGATGCCTGTTCTGTTGGCTGCCGACTTTTCTAGTTTCAGGCTTATTCTGTCTGCTTTTGGATATGATCAAGTGGAATATAACACTAAATTGATGGATCAATGTCTTTCAGTCAGTACTGACTGTACGGTTTGTGTGTGTGTTTGTTTTCAGGTTGCAATGCACAGGTACACAAAGGCTGCAGAGAGAGTCTTCCTGTTTGTGCCAAGGTCAAAATGAAGGTATTCCATTCCTATCTTGGTTCTCATATTACATAAGTCTTAAACGGTGCAACTTTTGCATGTTTGATATGTTTCTTCGCTAATTATTGTCAGTTGAATGACCTAAACTGTAGAAATAACACGAGTAGTGGGGAAGTTTACCACAAATGTAAGATTCTGTCATTATTTACATTAAAAGTAATATGGATCTATGCAGATTAAAGACTAAATATTTCTTTCAGCAGCAAAAACAGCAGCAGACCGTTCCAGATTCTGCTTCAACGCCTGGTGTCACGCTTAGAAGTAAAAGTAAAGTCCTTATATAATTGTGCATTTTTCCATGTTTTATGCATTTCTGCTTCATTTAAAATATGACCATGTTACCTTGTTAATATGTTTAGCCCTGCCTGCACGGGATCGTCCGTGGTCTGCGATCTCCATTCCTGATGATCAACCCGCCCCTCTCGCCCCTCCTCGGAAAAGCCCCAGCAGTGTCATGTCTTTCAACAGTAACCCACTGTCCAAGAGCATGTCCATTAATAACATTGCAGGGTCAGTGCCATTGCTAGCTGATAACATACAGATGTTTTTAGATCTAAAATTGTAATAGCTTTAAAAATCACAGTTTTGCAGATTTCTTCATTGTTTTTCTTCATTGTGGCCTTGATATTTAGATTTTGAGCTCACTATATTATAAATCAGTAGGGCATTAAAACATGGAGTATACAATATATCTTCTGCTCTTTGCACATTCAGACCAATGGAAGACACTCCTTTAAAGAATCTGAAGTTTCTGTCCCAATCGACCGACTCTCTTCACAAGACCTGTAAAGTCAGTGAGTCCACAGAATCTCTTACTGATGAGGGTAAGTCTCTTCATTTCATACTTGAATCATTACCAATAAAATATACACTTGTCTTGAGTCCAATCAAGTTATGGATTTTTTTTTTATTATTTATTTACATACTTAGTGGTTATTTGTAATAATTAAATCATTTACAATTGCAAATCTATCTATCTATCTATCTATCTATCTATCTATCTATCTATCTATCTATCTATCTATCTATCTATCTATCTATCTATCTATATAAATAATATGAAAAATCCATTAATAAGTAATCCAAAAAAAAAAAATCTTATATAATTTTTTTTTTTTTGGATTTATTTATTAATGGATTTTTCCCTGCAAGGATTAAATTAGACCAAGGTGAGACTGAATAAATGTTTAACATTTTAGAAAGATTTAGATGTCAAATAAATGGTGTTCTACGATATACGAATACTACGATTTCCTAAAAATATTAAGCACCTGTTTTCAGCATTTACCATTACATCACAAATTACAGTTTCAATAAAATTTATATAAAAAAAACAGCTATTTTCAATTACAGTACACATTGTTATTGTTTTTAATTTATTTATTAAATAAATACAGCCTTGGTAAGCATAATCATCATCTTTCAAAAACATTAAAGCCCTTAACATTGGTATGTATGCTGATCTTTATGAATGAATGACATTCACTTTATATAAACCGAAACAAATGTATATAGTCTAGACAACAGCATCGTTCTAATCGTTCTGTATGGCAGGTACAGAGATGATGGACAGTCAGTTGATGGGAGAGTTTGAAGCTGATGTCAAAGATCTGGAAGCAGATTCATGGAGTTTTACGGTGGACAAGAAATTCCTGAAACCACTTAAAAAGGATGTGATCAAGAGGCAAGATGTCATCTATGGTAAGACCCTCCCAAGAAGCTTCTTCTTTCACTTTCAAACTTTGTGAGAAGAAGTATTGAAACTGTTGAATGAGTTCACTGACACACTTGTAAGGTCATATGATAAAGTTCCTGCCTCCTCTCATTATTAGAACTCATCCAGACAGAAATGCACCATGTGAGGACCTTGAAGATCATGGCTGATGTTTACAGTAAAGGGCTACTTAGAGAGGTTCAACTGGAGGCCCAGACTGTAGAGAAGATGTTCCCCATGTTAGATGACGTTCTGGACTTGCACACACAGTTCTTCTCACAGCTTCTCGAAAGGAAGAAAGAGTCAGGCAGCCATGAAGAGGGTGGCTTTGTTATCCGAAGGATTGGTGATGTGCTGGTCTCTCAGGTAAGTTGTAGTTGTCAAACTTGTGATTGAACATTGAGAAGTGTGCCTCTAAATCTATGGAACATTTTGTATAAGTAACGTATCATTTTTTCCACCATTTATTTCTCCCTAGTTCTCAGGTTCCAGTGCCGAAAGAATGAAGAAGGTCTATGGGAAGTTCTGCAGCAGACACAATGAAGCTGTGAACTTCTACAAGGAGCTTCACACCAAAGACAAACGTTTTCAAGCCTTCATTAAGGTAGCCATCTCATTATTTTGCTTTCACAAATTTCTCATAGTATGTTAGTTTATAAAATTAACCTGGAACTTTAATTCTTATCCTCTTTTTGTTTCCTGCTCAAGCCTGAAAATGGAACTGTGTTTCACATCTGTTTCTGTTTTCCAGAAAAAGATGAGCAGCCCAGTTGTCCGACGGCTAAGCATTCCTGAGTGTATATTGTTAGTCACACAACGAATAACAAAGTATCCTGTCTTACTACAGAGAATACTGCAGCACACGAATGGTACGATTAGTTACTATACTAGTCAGGCTATTTTAATACCGTTGACCTCATCTGTAGTGCTCCAGGTAATATTCTGAAGTATTTCATGACAGAAAATGAAGAAGACCATGCAGATGTAACCCAGAGTCTGAAGTTGGTGAAGGAAGTGATTGCTGCCGTGGACAATAAAGTGAATGAGCATGAGAAGAAAAAGAAGCTAAAGGAAGTGTACAGCAGGACAGACAGCAAGTCTATTATGAGGATGAAAAGCGGGCAGATGTTTGCCAGGGAGGATCTGTTACGTGGGCAGAAGTTAATTCACGATGGGCAACTGCAGCTCAAGAATTCTGCGGGCAGACTCAAGGGTGAGAACCAATGCAACCAGTTCATTGGTGAATGAATATATCAACAGATAAAAAGATAAAACATTTCTCAGAACCCCTAGCAACCGCATAGAAAAACCACCACAACACCCTAGCAACTGCATTACAGCAACAGCAGAAACCCACTCAGAAAACCTTAGCAACTGCAAAGAACCAGCCTGTCAACCACATGCAACACCCTAGCAAACAAAGTAACAGTGTGAAAAACACTTTAACAGGACACCTTATAGCAACACCCTGGCAACTGCAATAAACAATGATGTGTAAAAGACACTCAGAACACTTTAACAGCCTTATAGCAACCACATAGCAACACTCAGACAATAACACAATCAACAATTAAATGTAAAAGACACTCAGAACTCAATAAACTTATAGCAACCACATAGCAACACCCTGGCAACCACATGACAACAATCACATGTAAAAGACACTCACTATGACTTAACAACTTTATAGCAATGTCACATTAACACTCAGGCAACCACATAACAACAATTTAATGTAAAAGACACTCAGAACATATTAACAGCCTTATAGCAACTGCATAAAATCACCCCGGCAACCACATAAAAACAAATACATGTAAAAGACACTCAGAATACAATAGCAACCACATAGCAATACCCTGGCAACCACTTAACAACAACATGTGAAAAAGACTCTCAGAATACCTTAACCTTATAGCAACTGCATAGCAACACCCTAGCATCCATCCAAATAACATGAAATAACTGTAAAAGACCCTCAGAACACATTCCCAACCGCATAGCAACCACCTCTGAAGACACTCTGAACCCCTTAACAACCGTATAGCAACTATAACACCCTGGACACGATAACAAGAAGCAACCACTCACAACACCTTGAAACCCACATATCAACAGCAACGTCCCGAGTAGCAAAACTACTCAGAACACCTTAGCAACCACATAGCAAAGTCCTAGTACTCACTGACCACACATTAGCAACCACATAACAGCAACATGCTAAAATCATTTAGAGCACCTTAACCACATAACAACACCCTAGCAACCACCCACAACACTTTAACACCAACAGAGCACAATCAACCAGCCGAAGAAAATAGAATCTGTAGAACAGCTCCATGGAAGCCATCCACATTTTGAAATTGTGGTGTGACTTTTGCCTCTCACATTTAATTCAGAAAATGTAATAAGCTAGTTTCACATTTCAAAATACAGTGCATCGATAAACAGCCTTGACATTTCACTGACAAAACTAAGTCATGTCTATCACCATAGCAACTTACACCCACACTAACACAAACAGGGCCTGTTTTTAAATCTATTTGATGTGTTCTTCTCCAGATGTCCAGGCTTTGCTGCTGAGGGACGTGATTGTGTTCCTTCAGGAGAAAGACCAGAAATATATTTTCGCATCCTTGGTATGTTTATTATGTTTATCATTAAACCTCTGCCTGTGACTCCCTAAACAGTGTTCATCAATACTGTTTACATTACCTTTTCTTGTTTGGATGCTGGAATCCAGTATTGTGTAATGTCTCTGGAGCTTTATCAGCACTGGTTTTCATAGGAACATTGTCATTTTAAAGGGGTCATGTGATGTTGCTAAAAAGAACATTTTGTGTATTTGATGTAATGCAATTTGTTCATGCCGTTTAAGGTTTAAAAAAGACATTATTTCCCACATACTGTACATTGACTCGCCTCTATGCCCTGCCTTTCTGAAACACATCGATTTTTACAAGGCTCATTGGTCTGGTCTGAAAAGCAAGGTCTGCTCTGATTGGCCAGCCATCCAGTGCATTGTGATTGGCTGAATGCCTCAAGTGTGTGACAGAAATGTTACGCCCCGCACCATATTAAGGATGCCATCTCCTGCCATCACCTTTTTATGCATCTTTTTACGCATTGTGTTCCATCGTGACACGTAAACCTAAAACCATGTCTACATTTGTGATTGGAGAAATGATAATCAACAAGCGCTACTCTACACTGCTCAAAACTTGCGCTTGAATCATCAGTGGCAAATCCTTTCAATATGTAAACGTACTTACAGTCTGAGGGCCCTATCTTGCACCCAGCGCAATTCACTTTGTACACCGACGCATGTGTCATTCCTATTTTGCACCTGCGCAAAGCGCGCTTTTCCCTCCACAGAAGCACGTCGCTAAACTAGTGAATGAACTTGCGCTCCCTGGGCGGTTCAGCGCAAAAAAGGAGGCGTGTTCCGGCGCAAACAATGCAATCCCTGGTGCTATTTTGCTGTTCCATTAAACAATTGCGCCACTGACCAGAAAAAAACCTAGTCTAAAGTCAGTGGCGTGTTGCGTGTTGTTCATTATGCTATTTTAAGGGCGCATGCTTGACCATAATGTATAGCGTGCACAACGCGCATACACTTTGCTCATGTAATCTACACAGATGCAACAGTGTAACAATTTATGATTTGCAAAAATAACTAAAAAAATATTAACACATGAGATGACGGAAATCATTGTGGTGTGCCACGAAGATGTGAAAAAATAGGCATAAATCTAGCTTACAAATTATTCAGGCTACTTGTAGTAATTAAGGATCAGACCTGTTTGCCCAATAGTGGCAAGACATATATGTATATAAGGACATCTGACAAATTGGTTTGTCCGTCAAGAACCAGGAAAAAAAATAGATGAAACAATTGTGGCTATTTCCTCCCACGCCTGTTTAACCAACGCTATTTTGGGTGGGTTTCTCCCATCCCCATACAACACAACTTCTCTGTCTTTCACTGCTCTTACAAGAACATCAGTCTCCTCGGCTGTGAACCGCTCCTGGCGTGCGCCTGGTAAATACGCCATAATAATAGCAATCCATAATGGAACTTGCGCACCTGCTTTTAAAGGGAATGTTGGATGACGCTCTGATTGGTTTATTTCACGTTACGCCCAAAACACACCTATGAATAATGAAGCTACTTCAGACCAACCCATTTTAGATTTGCGCTGGGCGCAAGAGCCATTTATCCCGCCGGGAAAATAGCAACAGCGCCGAGACCCGCCCACAAACTTAATTGCGCTTCGCGCTTTGACACTTGCGTTTCAGATCGTTAAAATAGGGCCCTGAGAGTCAGAACAGCTGACATTGTAGTCTGCTCTCCCAGGATCAGGAAACAGTCCTCCATAAAATGCATTGCACACATCTGAATATTTGGGCCAGACTGTTCTGTAACAGTGTTGTAAATACAACTTATCCACTGATTTCTAGTTGTGTCCTCTTTTGGAAGGCCAAACAAAGTAGTTTCGCATTCACAACAAAACAGTAGGTCACACACGGTGGGCTGAGTGAGCGAGGTCAGCTTCAGAACATCTTTATGCACCAAGAGCTTGTAACAATCCAAAGAGAAAGGCAAAATTGAAATCGCATCATATGACTCCTTTAAGTTATTTGGAGCTTTCTAATTGTGTAACCTTGGCCCATTTATTTTCTAGTCCCATCTCATCTTCTTGTTCTCCACTCTCAGGACCAGCGCTCCACTGTCATCTCCCTGCAGAAACTCATTGTGAGGGAAGTAGCCAATGAGGAGAAAGGATTGTTCCTGATAACGGCAGGCATTGAGAAGCCTGAGATGGTAGAAGTATACACCAGCTCCAAGGAGGAGAGGAACACATGGATGCAGCTCATTCAGGAGGCCATGCAGTCAATGTGAGACTCGAATCGGTTTCTCATTTTATATACAGGAAGAATGTATGCACAATATATCGATAAATAAAAAAAAATTTTAGGCCAATATTGAACATTTAATTATACATTACATTTTTTTTTTTTTTTAGATTTAGATTAGCTTTTCCATCATTTTATGCTCACTTAAATGTAATTCTTAAAAACAAAAAAATAACACTGTAAATTGTAATCTTTAGCTAATTTTTAAATCTATCTACATTTCTTTTTCTGTGTTTTAATTTTTTATTTATCTTGATAAAATAGTACAAATAATAATTAATAATAATTAAGCTTAACATAATTGACAATAGGTACTTTAAACATCACAATTTGTGAGCTAGTAGTCTTTCTTTACAGACTCTCGATTTCCTCCAGGGAGGGTGATGATGATGAAGGTGTGCCTAGTGAAAACGAAGAGGACAGAAGACTTCAAGAAATCAAAGTCAAGGAGTTGAGAGGTACTGGATTCCATTTTTTCATTTTTGTGTGTTTGTGTAGATATGGTTTGTTTGGGTTTAGAGGAAAAAGTAAAGGTCTTTGCACAATGAGTGTGAAATTCTTGTCTGAAATTTTCACACGTTAAGAAAAAATACAACCTCATGTAGTGTCAATCACGGTTACACACTGCCGTCATAGAACAAATTCAGTCCATGTTCGATTTTCTGCATTTTCGCATCCGTAGCAAGCATTTTGATTGGAAAGGATGACAACAGAGTATCACTAGTCTACATTTTGTCACTTTATATTTGAAACTTTTATAAATAATTTAATCTATAGATAATTATATATATATATATATATATATATATATATATATATATATATATATATATATATATATATATATATATATATAAAATATTTATACTAGTATACAAGTACATATTAGTACAGTCTGTTTAAAATGATTTTTAAACACTCTAGTGACTAGAAATGACTGAAAACTCATGAAAATTAGATGTAGAAGATGCTAAAATGCAGTGAATCTTACGCTTCTCATCATGAAATAAACATCTGTCTTTACAGATCAGCTGCATAAGAGGGATGAGCAGATCTTGACTTTACTGGAGGAGAAAGTGAAGTTGTTCAGGGACATGTGTGACTGTGGCTTACCAGACGAGACCATCCTTCGCAACCGAATGCTCTTCAGGGCCACACCCGATGACATCACCAAAGGAGAGCCAATCATGAAAGAGGCTCTGAAGGAAGGTGAGATGACCAGTACAGTTATATAATGCTTATTATATAAAGTCGGGAAAAACACCGTAGGCGTCTTACAAACATATGTCAGCTAGTAAACTTGATACATTTTAGAATATGTTTTTATGAACATTGCAATCTTAGACGGCTGAGATTTAGAGCATAATTTAGTTTTATAATGACTCTATGAAGTGGAGGGTGTTAGCTACATGTTGCATCAGATTATAGTGCAGCTTGTGCGTATGGTCCCTGGCCAGTTACACAACCTTGCTTAACCAGAATCACATTAAATATGTGAGTCACACAGTCTCAGAAAGACCTCAACACTGGCTGTGCTTGTAGCAGCTACTACTTAAATGAAAATAATAAAACGCAATAAGTGTTTTCAAATATTAATTATTTATTATTTAAACCTCAATTTATTTTTGCTGTTATGATACAAGTAAGCAATGTAATGATACTAATTGGTCAAAATTTAAGTAAAAATCTAAGAATTTTCATTATGCTTAGACTTTTTCGTATGAAAATAACACAAATGCAATAAATGGTGAAAAAAAAAAAGATTTTTGATTTGTAGCTATTTGTTGACATTTAAATTATTTTTGACATTAAAATACAGGTGGACGCTGAACATTTTTATTTTTATTTGATATTTATTTAATTTTTTCATAATTTGCCTTAGTCGTGTGTTTATTAGTGACGTTGAATTAATGAAAGCAGTTAAATCTCCTGTTTATTCGGCAACCGCTATAGGCATTTCCTGGGTTTCTTATGTGAGGCATATTTGTCGTTTCATCATAATCATCTCAACTTAATATGGATTAATCGCGCAGCCCTAATGTGCTTTAACAAAAACTACAAACTATTTCTTTAAAACTCCTCCAAAACCGTTGGAAGTGACAAAACAACAATTAAAATGAAGTAAGTGATATTCCCGAACAGCATTTTAGAGTGTACTTAGAGAAAAAAAAAAAAAACACTTGAAAGTGCTGAGAAGATGCTTATGCTTTGAATGTGGGAGTGATAGATAGTGCCTGTCACAGTTCATACAGCAAGTAGGAGTATTCATTAGAGGAACGTGGACATGGGCAGAATCGATACGTAAAGCTGATCTGAATCCACAGGGCAGGAACAGATAATGGATTGCTTTAATGCTGCAGGTCAAGAATGGGAAAGAGTATTGATTACTGTCTCCTCTTAACCTTTTGTGAGCTGTTGGTGTGTTTGTTTTTTATTTATTTTTTGATTGTTCCATTTTGGGAGAATCTAACTAATTATAAATCGACTATTTAGTGTTTATCTGCAGTAACGACTTTATTCCATGTTGAATTTGTGTGTGTTTGTGTGTAGTTGAGACATTGCAGGTTCTGGTAAATGACAGTCTAGGAGCAGCGGTGCAGGATGGCGTATGTGCGGCGGGGCCCGTGACTTTGCCACGACGGGCGGAAACCTTCGGAGGCTTTGATAGTCACCAGATGAACATCTCAAAGAGTAAAGGTGGGCGCGTTTTCCACGTGTGTGTGAATGTGTGAGTGTGCGTGAGAGCATTTTGTGATGCGACTCGCGTGCGTGGGTGTTTGATCCAGGTGAGTCTGATTGTGTTTGATCTCCTGCAGATGGAGACAGAGAGGAGACGGAAGACTCGGCAGAGCTCCGCAGGACTGAGTCAGACAGCGTTCTAAAGAAGGTACAACCCGGTCAAGACAGGCAGCTTTCAGAAATTGTGTTTATCAGAAAGATCATGTAGCATGTCATCATATATAGATAAAGTTAGTTGAAATTAGTGCAAAAGTACAATTTAAATCTGTACATTCTGAAAAATAAGAAGTGTTGTGATGTTAAATGATTAGGAAATATTTAAGGTTATTTCTAGACCACAAAACAAATAAGCTAATTAAAATGAGTGCAGATGACATAACTTCAGATTAAAGAAAATATATATTTTTTTTAAATTATTGAACTCTTCTATGTTTAATATAATGCATATAATTAAATAAATAAAACTAAATAATGAATCTTAACATAATGAGTTACATATGCATTTTTATAAGTAGAGAATTATAAAAAAGCTTTGTTCACTCTTATTTCAAGTGCTGTTCTAAGATGTGTTCCCATTACCATCTGATTCATTACTCAACTGTGCATCACCATATGCTCAAAGCATTAAGTGCTGAGCATCAGAGTGTATGTCCGCTGTAGCACTCGTTACCTGAAGTGAACTATAGGTTTTCACACACGCTCATCGCAGAACATGACTGTATAGTAACTTGATAATGAGGACACATTAAAACTGTCCTCAGAGCAATGCGACCTGTCATCACAGCTGCTTACTTCCGGCAGGTCCTGCAGTTCCCTGTCTAAGGATCGCACATGGATTGCTAATTATTGATTTGTGTACAGTAGCCTCTTACCCAGTGCACTGAGCATTTGACTGCCTCTCTCTCCCACAGGCCAGCAACGCCAATCCCCTGCTACTCCTCAAGAGGAACAACGAGGTAAGATTTTCTGTTCAGAAACAGTTCAGGACAGCTTTGAAGATCAGGCCAAAGGTGAATTGGTTTCAGTACCATGACCAGACAACCTAGCCGTATATATACTTTGACAAGATTCTTTCCCAAGCTTGTGGTTTTCTGATTAATGCATGCAACATGAGTTTGTGTTAGGGTTGCATTATTTTCTGATCCTACCTAAATCAGTAATAATAATAAATACTATTTCTTGCCAGAAGATTGATAGATATAATATATGGAGAGAGAAAGAGAGAGATTTTTTTTTATTATGTATATATATATAATACAAATTATATAATATAATAAACTATACAGTATAATAACCTGTAAACATATATTTTATGATATAAAAATATAAAATGATATATGTAATGAATAATATATAATAAAAATAGTATATATAATTATTATGAATCAAAAATGTTTGTGTGTGTATATATATATATATATATATATATATATATATATATATATATATATATATACAGTATATACAGTATATACAGTATAAAATATATACAGTATTAATATATATAGTGTGTGTATTACATACACATACGCATTTATTTAAAATGTGTACATATGAAAATATAATCAATTTAAATATAGTTTTATTATGTATATTATATTAATAAAAACAAAGAGAACAACTGCTCTAGAATTATATAAATGTTTAAGATTAGCAATATAAAAGTACAAATGTACTTATATACTTGTATAAAAATGTATAATTATATATATAATTATGTATAGATTAAATTATTTACAAAAGTTTCAAATATAAAGTGACAAAATGTAGACTAGTGATCTGCATCTCAGCTTGTAGAGATGTAGCGATTTCATTTTCTGAATCCTCTGATCCTCCCACAGCAGGTTCTTCAGAGCGTCGCTCAGCTCCATGACCTGCTGAACACATTACAGGTGAGTCATTCTCTTTTTGCCTTATTCATCGCTCACTGGTGTTCAGACCAGCAGCTTCCATCTGCAGCACGACAGAAGAAAAAGAAATTTCCAAATGCAGGGATTTATTTTGCAGGCTTGTAATCAAGCAGAGTGCATTATGATGTATTCAGATACACTCTGATAGATTTGTACTACTATTAAGTGGGTGATTGTTGGCCTTTCCCGGGACAGGTGCTCTGTGGCCACCAGATGGGCCTGTTTCACCTGAATTTTGGTTTTGCACATTTGCAGTTTAGCAGCTTTACTTTTTTCCTGTTTGCATCATCAATTAAAACCACTTTCTTTGCTCACCTTCAACACAGGCTGTTGTCATCCAGCAAGACACATTCATCGAGGACCAACGGCATGCCCTCAGCGAACGCCCCCTTCCCTCTTCACGCCACCCATCCGTCTCATCCCTTAACTCCATCTCTTCCTCCTCTTCATCACGGCCCAGCTCACTTATTGAGCAGGAGAAACAGCGGAGCCTTGAGAAGCAGCGGCAAGAAGTGGCCAGCCTTCAAAAGCAGCAGGCCGCCCACGCCGAGGAGAGGAGGCGCAGGGAAAAAGAGTGGGAAGTGCGGGAACGGGAACTGGCCCAGAGGGAATCGCAGCTGCAGACCCAAGAGGACGAAACACAGAGAAGATGGAAGGAGCTAGAAGAGGACAAGCAAGACCTGCAGAGTAAAAAAGAAGAGTATCAGAGAGACCTGGCGCGACTCAGAGACAGCCAGAAGAGACTAGAGAGAGAACGAGAGCAAGTTCAGAGAGAGGCAGAGCAGATCAGACAAATGGAGGTGAGGCTCAAGGTCAAGATTGTTCACCAAAAATATTCTTCATTCAGCCTCATGTTATTTCAAACCTGAGTGACTTCATTTTTTAAAGAACATCCTGGCCACTTTTTTTGATATAATGAAAGTAAATTAGGACTGGAGCTCCATATGACTCGTGTGCTACACTACTGTTCAAAGTATGTCAAATTCGGTAAAATTATTCTCACTAAGAATGCATTTGATCAAACCTAGAACAAAAATAGTAATATTGTGAATTTTTATCTCAATTTAAAAACTCTTTCCAGTTTTCAGTATCACATGATCCTTCAGAAATCATTCATGATTTGATTCTCATGAAACATTTTTTATTATTATCATTTCAACGATCAATTTATTATCAATCAAGCTTAATTTTATTTATGGAAACCATGATTTTTTTTTAAAGGGTTATTTGATTAAATGGCATCTAGTATGCCCCTTTTTACAAGTCTGTGAAGTTTCAGCCCAAAATACCACACAGATCTTTTATTATAACATCTGGAAAATTATATTTTTGGATCATGTCTTAAAACAAAAGAAAAAAATATATATATTTAGGTGTGTAGCACTTTAAATGCAAATGAGCTGCATATTCCCGCAATCTCCTATACATCTCCGCTTTGCATACCTACAGAAATAAATAGTCAGTAGAAGCTACATGACCAGTGTTGCCAAGTCCGTGAGCGGATTTTGTTGTGAAAACCTGGCAACCTTGAAGTGTTCAGCCATACATAAGGGAAACCAAATAGCTAATAGCTATTTATATATATATATATATGTGTGTATATATATATATATATATATATATATATATATATATATATATATATATATATATATATATATATATATATATACGTTTTTTTTTTTTTGAGGACTCCCCTCATCCCCTGAGGTAACAACAACTATATTGAAGGGGTTTTATATACAGCAGTCAACAGGCGACCTTATAAAACATAATAAATCCTTTTATTAGTTTGTGGATTTGCTTGAGCTAGAAAGAGCTACTGAACATAAATAAAATGTGCAAAGGATTTTGAAAAAATACCCTTAGAATAGGGTGACCAGATGAGATTGGCTTAAATTTGTATTCAAAGATCAACCGTCTGTCATTACTCTTTAGTCTGCCACAAGAAACAACAACATTAAAATCATGAACTCAAATGTCATTGTAAAATAAATAAAATAATGACTGTTGTAACAGTGCGTAAATCAGACCTTTCTGTAAAGCTAACGCTAATGAGCTTAAACATATTTTTTGTACACAGTGCTGCGAACTGTCAGTCACTCCTGACCTGCATGTATATCATTCAGGCTTGGTGGGGTGTCAGCCAGCGACTCCGTGATGTTTTAGTACTCAGAGTGTGAAGCCAGGAGAGCATGTTAAGTGTTGTTCACTGTATTTGAATTATTGCCGAACTGAGTGTGCGCGTTTCACAAACTTTCTCCGGCCACGTTGAGTTGTAAGCACGTTCTGGGCGCACAGAGAGGTGGCGGTACGCTCAAGAGATTTATTTGGAAGTGGCGGTACTGAGTACCAGTGCGTACCGGCCCACTTAAAGCACTGGATACAGGCAGGTGATGTTTTTGTTTTCAGGCTTAGAGCTGAACTGTGCAGGACTGCGGCTCTCTAGGACCGAACTTGCCTACCCCTGCACTTAACTATAACACTTTGATAATGTACGCACACAAATGCGGTTAAAACGCTAAGGACTATAACGACATGACATTCACAAAGCAGTGAGGGGATTGCTTATGAGACACTGTTGATGTTACAGCTGCGGAAACTATGGCAATACAGGACTGTCAGTCAGCCCTTGTGGGCGGGGCCTAAGCATTGTGATGTCATACTGTTTAGAGAATCAAAAGGCTGGCCTAGTTGAGACTAGGAGTCTCAGGATTGTTGTGTTCACACACTGCCAACACACATTTATGTCCAAAGATCATGTAAAAGTGCTTTTTCCATATTAGGTGCCCTTTAACAGAAAGTTCTGAAGAACAGCATTTATATATATATATATATATATATATATATATATATATATATATATATATATATATATATATATAAACCCTCCAAACTTTTTAATGGTAGTGTATATTCCAAGTCTTCTGAATAGATTTTCTGCGAGGAACAAACTTAAATTTGAGTCATTATTCACTGAAAATCCCCCCTATAGGTTACTTTAGCCTGTTCATGAAAGAAAGCGATATCTGATGCATAACTGAATCATTCCTGAGTCAGAAGACTTCGAAGCTTCAAAGCTTCGGTCCTCATTCATTAAATGGAAAAGAGTGACTCACACCATCTTATAATTTGTCCTTTTATGTTCCATGAAATAAAGTCACAAGGGTTTGGAATGAGGGTGAAGATTGAATCTTTCTTTCATCAGCGTTTTCTATATAATGTGAATGGAAATATGTTGAAGATTCATATGTATGTCATTATTCTGTGATGGTACAATACTCTCGCACTATGTGATGTTGATAAGTTGAGAGAATCCCTAATCTTTTCCATTCCACCCCAAAACTGTTCTGTAATTATGTGAAAACAAAAGCCCTGCACATTAAGTTTGCATAATTATATCCATTTTGTTTTTAACATATGATCTTCATCCTTAATATAGTTCCTTTTTCCTGAAACCTTGAAATGATTTGAAACTTAATAGCACTCGCAGTTACAACTATGGGGTTGTGTTTTTCAGTTTGCTTTTTGATGCCATGTCTAAACAATTTTTAAGGTTCCCAGAAACAATTGTAAGAGAATGCTTGCACATTTATTTTAATTTCTCCATCATCATCTGCAGGAGTTAAGGAAGAATCGGACCCCTTCCAGCATGTCTGAGGACTCTTCAAAGTTCCAGAGCACGGATTCATTGGAGCCCGACCCCTCAGAGGTGGAACTCTCCTCGTCTCCGTCTGCCAGAGACTTCCTGTCCCGCATGGACTCCAAACGCAAAGGGAAGAACCTCAATCCATTCTCCTCCAATTCAAGCCAGAAAGGCCAGAACAGCGAGGCGCAGAGCCAGATCCCCAGCCGCCTGCTACAGCTGGCCAAATCCAAGGAGAAGAAGGACAAGAAGAAGAAGAAGGGAAAGGGGCAGCAGAGCCAGGCTGCAGGTAGAGTGTAGATCATCATCACATCACGTGAAATTCATGTTACTCTATTAAAGGCTTGATTTCAATAAATGGTTACTTTCCCTGGTCCCAAAACTGCTTTTATGGTGATTTAATGCCACAGGGGTGATGAGAAATATTAAAGAAACTGATTATTCAGTGCTCTGTAATACTTGATTTGTACTAGTCAGTTTTTTCATGTTATTACCACTAAAACGTAATGTTTGTTCGTTTTTTTTTCCCCAGGCACCTATTTATTTTCTCTAAAACAGTCATAGTTGCATTTCTCTCTGTGTATTTTATTTGTTTTTTTAATTACTATTATTTATAGAATTTTTTGTATAATTATTTATTTGTTTTTATTGTCTCGTTTTCTTTTAATTTTACTTTTTCTTTGTAATTTTAATTTTACTTAGATGCATTTTTTTGTATTAAGGTTTATTTCATTTTATAGATTTCTATAGATTTCTAGATATATTTGTATGAAGATTTCTTTTTTTATTATTATCCTTATTTTTTTCTACAATTGTTTTTTTTTATATATATATATATATATAGTTATTTTGTTTCTTTTGTATGAAGATTCTCCATAAATGTATTTTTTATGGTCATTATTTGTTTGATTTCTTTCATATTTTCATATTTATTTAGTTTTACACAAATTTAAAAATTTTTATGAAGTTAGATTGATCCATCCACCCATCCATCCTTTTTAATGATTTATTTAATTTTATAAAGATTTCATTTTTTTTTTGGAGATTATTTTATGTGATTAATGTAGATTTTTATAGATTACGGTTGATTGCTTGCATTGATTGATCTTCTTTTCTTTTACATAGATATTTAATTGTATAGATTTCTATAGATGTTTATATTGTTGCATGAAGATTTCTTTTTATTTAAATGATCCTTATTTTATTTTATATAAATAAATAAAAAATGTATGAAGGTTATTTATTTATGTTATTGTTTGTATGGAGATTATTTTATGTAATTTATGTAGATTTCCTTTTTTTGTGATCATTGTTCTAGTTTATCTATCCAATATTTTTTATTTATAGATATAATTGTACATATATTTTATTGTATAATCCAGTACAGATATGGCATTTCTCAATTACTACAATAATTTATTTCAGAAATGTTCATCAGTCATGCAGTATAATTCTTAAACCATAATTTGTCTAATAACCGGCAGGCTATACATTTTTCCATACATATGTTTTACAGTGCGCTCAAATTCTGACAGATAAAAGAAATTCCCACCCTACACTGTTATTATACCACTAAATATTGTTTTTCACTTCATTATGTAAGGTCAATGTGTTGTAAATGCCATTACATGTTCTTAGTGTGATTACTTTGAATAGCTCAAAAGTAAAATGAGTTTTTCTCTCTTCACAGATTCTCCGAGCACTGTGGTTCCAGGCTCTACCCCGGACGGAGAGATCTTTTTCTGCTGATTCGGCCCCCTCTTCATCTTCCACTATCCCACAATCCCTCCAGGCAGGGCTGCTGGTCTCTGGTCATGGACTTATAAACCAGAGTAAGAAGCACATACCTGTGGTCTCGATGGGCGTCAGGCCTGGACAGGAAGTTTATAGGGATTGTTTCCTGATTTTCAGCGGCCAGCATACTGCAGTGCCTTCCATCCCTCACATACACCTATGAACCCGAGCAGGGACCTGGAGCACAAGTTTGGGTCAGATAAACCCACCGCAGGCACTTTCTCACACACAGACTTCCTGTGAAAATCAAAAAGATATATAACAGCAAGTGGCATCACGCTGAGAGACAGCAACATTCAGTTTCTGAAGGACATCTGACTAATGAAGATACTAATAATCGAAGTGAGTGGAGTCAAATTGCAGTTTGCAATGCAGTGACTAAGTATCTATATGTTTCCATCCTTTTCTTTCAACCCCGTCATGTTACA
>NC_039267.1:5356920-5504420 GCF_003368295.1 Carassius auratus | reverse complement strand
GGTGATTGCTGAAACCATAGTTCAAATAAACATTTGCAAACAGCATCGCAAACTTGCATTGATGGAACTATAGCACTTAACTGGAGCATAAAACTATGGATCATGCACTTGGGCACAATAAGCAATTTAAATATTTTTTTAATCCGTATATTTTGAGTGTCCTTAAGTGCCGTTTTGGAAGAAGATTGCTTCAAGTGGCACTTGAACTAAGGCACTTTAGTAATCTGCAATGCAGTGTTTAAGAGCATGATGGTTACCCTATAAATGTTTTCCACAGCTTTGGAAAATCCCTTGATAACTTATTCTCTGGTGCTTTATATAACGAGATGTATTCTACTCTTCCATTTAAAGCAGACCGTGAATATCGCAACACCCACATAACGTGAAGAGTCCGAACGACTAGCTCCGACTCCCTGACCCATCCTGACTGGCGTCCAAACCGAGCCAAAAACTAGCGAGAATAAAGAGGTGGAGTGATGAGAGACGAGAAATCTCTCTCTCCTCTAACAGGAAAGGAAGCTATTATACAAAAATGTTCTCCCAGCCAGGGCCACAATAAGACCCAACGGTAAGACATGTGGTGGATGGAGCAGTATTGTTCCCCGGCCCCCCTCTCTATTATGGCTGTCAGCTGCTCTCTTTTAATGTGCCTGTTTTGAGGGAGATTAGAGCTGGGTGATGGCGGGGTGTTTGGCCGGTCATTCTGGGTTCTTTTAGAAGCTTCTGTGTGGTGATTTGTGAGCGCTGGGCTATTCCATTAGTGTCAGGATGACTGGGTCCTCACTGGAACAGCCACACAGAGCTCGGCTTCTCTAGTCAGCGAGCAGGAAATTTCAATTGGACCGGCGGCCCCGTCACAAAGGATCAAATGGCGAGTCCGCTCTGGCGTTAATGCCAGGGAAGAATGCAATGACCCAGTGCTCGTCTCGAGGCGAGAGCAGAGGGCTTCATCTGCATACCTCCAGTCTGAGATGGTATGCATGGGCAAAAAAACCTTGAACAATTGTAATTGTGGGTTATTTGGGTCTATTTTAGTTATGTCTGTTTTGGTTTGTATATGAAACATTTCTATCTCTGAATCATTCTGAAACGCTGCCTTTTACAATCTGGTAACTATTAATTGAAAACTGACTCTGAGTCTTTAGTTTATAGAATCTAGTTTATAGAACTGTGTTTTTGATTCACTAAAATAATGATTTGTGGATTGGAGGATACTTTTAAGTTTAAACTCTTACAATAAATGCCAAGTTCTCACTGTACCGCAAACTACATTTCACAACTAAATGCACATGGGAAGTAAGGAAATAACGCAATTAAAGTCACGCATTTAGTGATTTTTTTTTTTTGTTGTTGTTTTTTTTTGGGGGGGGCAATGTTGAATTTGTCTTGTTCGTTTGCTGAAGCACCTGTGGGTAAACTCTTTTGAGAATGGAGAATATGAAGTGCTTTTCCAGGCATGATTTAAGTGCTTCCTGTTGGGCAAGGCTCCATGGTTACAAGGCTGATGACACTCAATAGCTGATGTGTCTGTGAGCCGGGAATCTTCTCGCTGACAGCTGCTTGGCAAATACCACCATGTAGTGAGAAATGAGTCAGGAAGAGTGGTTAAAAAAAGTGGTGAGATAAGGAGGTAGTTGTTAAAACTAGGATCAGTTAAGGTAAAACGCTGGTACAAAGCGTAACCGTATGTACAACACTTTTTGCAATTGCTTTTCCTGTTGGAATTCCTGAAAATGGAAATTCTTTAATTGAATCACCCTCATGTCGCTCCAAACCTTTATTTCCTTGCTTGCTTTTCTCAGGAACACAAAATGTGAACATTGTTAAAATAGTCCATGTGACATCAGTGGTTCAACCTTAATTTTATGAAGCTACAAGAATAATAATTGTACACAAAACAAAACTAATTACTTTATTCAACCATTTCTTCTCTTCCATGTCAGTTTCCACTGCCAGTCCTTACTACCTTTATGAGCCATAAAACATTTTTGTTTCCATTGCTGCCCAAGAAGGGCCGGAAGCTCTTTAGGATTTCATCAAATCATCTTAATTTATTTTTCAACCGCTTTATGGGTTTGGAACATGGGCCTAAGTGATAAATAGGGTTGCAAAGGGATGGAAAATGTTTGGAAATTTCCAAAAGTTCATGGAAGATTTCAAAAAATCCTGGAATGTTTCCAAAATTTACTGGAAATTGTCCACCTATTTGGAACCCTTGGAACCGAATCAAATCAGTCATACTCATGTTCATATAATTCTGATATGAACTGATTCATCCAAACGTTTAAATAAAAAAAGTACTTGTTCACGATTCAGACTTTGTTACGTCTATACTTGATCAAGAGTGGATTTCAAGCTTTTCAGTGAATTGTCACTACTTTTATTATGTTGTTTTGTTATTTCGGACCTTGACATCCCCAGTCCTCCAGTGTTAGTACAAGTGTCTTGAAAATAGTGGTAAGGATATTCTCCAAATTTTCTACTGTAAAGCTGTTTTGACACAATCTGTATTGTATAAAGTGCTATATAAATCATCAACTAGAGACTTTGAATATGAAGAGCTCATTGTCTGAAGATTTGATATCCCGTTCCTCAAGGAGTGTAGCTTCCATTAGCAAAGCGAAATACCTACACACACATACAGACTTGACAAAGGGCTCTTTTAGAAGACCCTCAAAACTAGAAGAATAATGGTTTGACTGTGAGGGGAACCTCTGCACTTTACTATAGCCATTCTGTCTTCCCCTTCTCCTCCATAGTCTTCGCCTCCACAAGTCCTTTCAGATGCTAATTTATATAGGGGACCGGAATGAGGGGGGTAACGTCCAAGCTCAAACTCTTGTTGTAGATCATTTCTCTGACCAGTAATCATTCAGAGGTCCTTTTTGAGACTGAGACAGTGACTGCAGAAGGCCAACCAGCTTTTTCCTGGGCTTTACAGGAAATGATCTGCATAGAAATGTAACCTTCAGAGACCCCGAAGAAAGAAAAGGTGAGAAAGGTATGGCTGATGATGACTCCAAGCACACGCTCATGCCTCAGCTTGACTTTGCCTGGCGTCCCCCGTAGACCCTTAAGAGTACAGCTCGTCTTGTGACAGGTGCTATTCCCCATGGGAACCGGGCCAAGCAGGTTGCATGGTCTGTAATCTAGTGCAGAAAGTACTCATAAATGGTAAAGTATTTCTTAAACTGGAGCATGAATTCTTCAGAAGATTATTCATGCACCATAAGCAGTGTTAAATGTTAATTGTGTTGAACTTTCAGAGGATATTGAGTGTTTTGACATGAGGCCAGAGGGTTCACATCCATTGCACAGGGCGGCCCTGGGCAGCTTAGCTCTGGGATGGCTGCTGTTTTGTACAGTGCTGTCTGAAAATAGCACTTCATGTTTTTAATCCCTTCCACTCGACTGGACCTCTTCTGCCTGGCTCTAGTTAAAGAAGGGCTTTTAGAACATTTTAAGTGCATCTGAAGCCATGCGTTTATAGATTCTTTGCAAAAAGCATGCTCTGTTTCCTACCACAGGGTTATTGACTGTCTTGCGTTTAAATGCAGGTGGTGAGTTCAGTTGTTATTGCTTCTATTCCTCCAATATTGAATGATGTTGCCTCAGGGCAACAAACCCACTTTCTTTACTTTGCAATCATTAGATTGCTTAAAAAAAGAATAACAATGAAGGAAAAGACTGAATAAATGCTTTAGTTTTTTTTTTGTCAGACTACACGTAGGTGGCTATTTATTTCTTTTATACCATGTAAAGGACACTTCATATTTGCTATGAAGTGAACTGCTAGTCTAAAGCAACATTGTCTGAAAGGGGGAAGTGGTGGGGTATCATAAGTACAAAAGCTAAAGGTACATCTTCATACCTTTTGACAGTTTGGTATCTTTTTATTTTGGGAGTATACTGCATGCATTGTTTTTCAATGTTTAATGTTTGGCTTAGAGCAGGGATCCTCAAATCTGGACCTCGAGGTCCAGTTTCCTGCAGAGTTTAGCTCTAACCCTAATCAAACACACCTGAGCGTGCCAATCAGTTTATTTGGGATCATTCAAAAATCGCAGACAGGTGACTTTAATCAGGGTTGGAGCTAAACTCTGCAGTGCATTGGACCTCCAGGGCAAGATTTGAGGAAGTGGGCTAAGAGAATCACTGACATAATGAGATTAATACCCAGATAATGTCCATCTTATGCCACAGAAACGTTTACCGGAGAGACCTTACCTCGCCGCTACACTATCTCTCTGTCTCCTGATCACAATCTTGAGCAGCATGTAACTCTGATTATGAACAAGACGCCTAACAAATTGCTGCCATTGGCTGTTTTGTTAATTAGGTTCCAACTGACAAAACTGAAGGAGATCACATTTAAAAATTAAGCATGCCAGCTGCTTCTGGCTTGTCGACCTCATCAAAGTCAGATAAGAGACGCCCATTTTGTCTACAATGAAATGGAGCGTCTGATCATGCCAGAGAGGCTTGTGGCTTCAGGGCTCTGGGTAATTAAGCTAGCTAATAGTGTGTGACTAATTAGGAAGATGGTTCATTCTTGCGAACTCTTTTCACAAAGCAAACAATGGCGCAGTGTCTGCGACGAGCTCGTCTTTTCATGTCAGGTCTGCTTTTGTCTTTTCACTGGATTTGTTGCTGTCTATTAAATCCAGAACATCCTCGCTTGGCTTGCGAAAACACTCAACCTAAGATGTGGTCCGCTGGTTTTTGAGAGCCTGTTGGCAGGGAAGACACTACAAGCATTCAAATCTTCTACGTGGATTCTATATTATTCTTCGTTCTGAGTGGTTTACACTTTGTTTGTCATGTCCCTGCCAACTGATTGACAAATGTTAATGTACCTTCACACGAAGCTGGCTGCAGTCTCCCCTCTCTCGTTCCCCATCATCCTGTCCAGAGAGGAGGTGACAGGGAGGTATTGAAGCGGGAAGAGTTATTCTGCTAACCGCTGAAGTGTGGCGAGGACTTTCAGAGGCTGCCACAAGAGGCCATTATGTCGTGTTTCTGTGCTGCCGGCTATCATGCTGACTGCTTCAAAAAAAAAAAAAGAAAGAAACTGAAGGAAAAAAGAACGGTCTCACTGACCTTCATATATAGGAAATCAACTGAATTTTATTTTTCTCAGTGGGAAGCCTTGGGATTTTGCAATGTAGAGCTCATTAGCTGCATGTACCTCATATAGCTTGAGTTTAGTTTTTTGGCCAGACATATGCTTGAGAATACATCAATACATTGCCATGCCTTTTCCTTGTAAGGCCTTTTTACTTCATTTTATTTGGAAGAATACTGTATGTTAACATAGCCAAAAGTTTGTGAATCAGTTTGGGTTAGCCTAAAGGTCACTCAACTTTTTTTTTTTTTTTTTTGTAAAGCAAAATAATCCACCAAAAGTATTATTTAACCTTGATTAAGCTTATTTTCAAATGTTCCGTGCATTGTAGACAGCACTAGTCGTTATTTCTGTAGCTAATCGTCAGGCAGGGATCGGATAACGTCTGAAAATCCAGGCATCAGAGGAAGAGGGAAACTGAGCTGGGTGTCCAGACAGATTCAGCACTGGAATGTCCTTTTACTTCAGTTGAGTCATGCAGAAGCGCATCACAGACAAAAGATCACATGTGATGCGCACTTTTATTAGCCATGCGCCAGAGGCCATCTGCTAGTGCTTAATGATGGGAGCAGATGCTAATCAGCAGGAATGTCTCTGTGAGAGCAGGGATCAGTGCTTCATTGATCAGTCACATAACACACTCAATGCTCTCCTCTCATTCGTCAATACCTCACTGATCTGTTTGTGCCTGCAGCCATTGAAAACCAATAAGAGGGACAATGGCGGATGAGATCGCCTTCCAGCCATTCACATGATACACCTCATTAGACACGTTACATCATGCAGAAGCAGTCAGTCGCACTGCTAACAGAGAAGCTTGGCCAGTGCATACAGTCTTTCACAGAATATCTTTTTGTTCTGTATTGTCATTCTTGGTTGTTTTTTAAGTACTCAAAAGAAAGAGGCTGCAGTGTCAGCCATTCACTGAGCAGAAAAATAAAGAGCATTGCACATGCATCCAGACATCAAACACGGGCAAGTCTCTTTAATAGCTCAGATGTGCATGGAGTCAGAGCCGCAAAAGAAGGCTGAATAAAATGGTTCATCTATAAAGAAACGACTTCTTTGAAGTTGTGAATGTACCGTGGCAGTCAATTTCAGAGCTCTCCGAGTTTCTTTGTCTGCCTTAAAGGGAAAAGTTCACCTCAAAATGAAAACTGTCATGCATTTATGCACACTCATGTCTTTTCAAACCTGTTTTTTTTTTTTTCTGTTTTTTGAAAAAGGTCATACTGGTTTGGAATGACATAGGGGTCAGTAAATAATGGCTTTTTTCAGTCAGTTTTCATTTTTTAAATAATCAGTTCCTACTATTTAATGTATTAATATTAATTAATATAACACTAAATATTAATATCAGTATCATTGTATTATTGATATTATGCATACAATAAAAATGGAATGTTGCATGCTATTTATAGATATAATTTTATTATTAAATGTCAATTGCAATTCTTTAATGTTTTATATTGTAGCAATATTAATAAAAGAGAACACGTAACAGTGTTTATAAATATTATATTTATTGTTATTGCGAGCTAGAATTGTGTATGCAGTCTGTAAGCAGGTCTGGTTTTGCTCTTGATATAACCTTACTGTCATGAAGTGACTGGTCTCTAGCAGACTGGATGCTGTGAGGTCAGGCTGAACTCTAGCCGTCTGCCACATGAAGCTGCAGAACATGCGCTGTTTCAGGGTCGGTTTCGCCTCCTAGACAGGTTGGAGAGCCTGATCCTGGATCAGTACCCCTCGCTACGAGATTAATGTGTGATATGGATCCAGGCCCCTCAAGGGAGGCCGTCCTGATAGCTGCATCAAGTTGGCTCGGGGCTCCGCAGATGAGTCATAATGCAGCAAACATCAGCATGGATCTCTGATTCTTCCACTTGGCTCAGTCAAGGCAAAAATCACTCAAATCTCCTTAGGTTCGTTTGAATTACATTAGGGATTGCTGATTCAGTGGGATTTGGTTTCAGATCTGTCCCACTCCTTTGGTTCGGGGAGCCTTAATTTACAAATTAGATTGTTAATGGACTACAGATTTTGATC
The DNA here is from genome assembly GCF_003368295.1 of Carassius auratus. Lineage (NCBI taxonomy): Eukaryota > Metazoa > Chordata > Actinopteri > Cypriniformes > Cyprinidae > Carassius > Carassius auratus. The sequence continues at coordinate 5,497,246 of NC_039267.1, read as the reverse complement.
TTGAACAACAGGGCTTCCCAGGTGGCCACCGTTGCTGTGGCTGTGGAGGTTTGAAAGTCTCTTATGCTCAAAATATATATTGTTTTTTATTGGTAAGATTTCTTGAGCATCTTTTTCTCCGTCTCCCATATTGATTTTTAAGTGCTCTGGGGCAGGAACAGGCGCTGTGATGCTCTGAAAGCAGGCGTGAAAGCTTCATTGTTTTTGCGTGTAAATTGCATCTTTAAAAATGCAGGAATGAGTGCAGATATTGGCAAATGTGCCTGCCTATCCTGCGGGATTCGCGGTGAAAGCCCTTGGAGGGTCATCCCGTCAGGCGGATGCTCATTTCCTGCCCGTCTCCCTGATGACATTATTTCAGTTTGACAGCGGAGCGGTGTGAAGGCCACAGCGGGCCCTTCAGGCCCCTCAAACCAGACACTTCATAATTACACCACCTGCACACGTGTGACAGGCTCAAAGCATTCGCTGTCTCCACACCATAGCACTATTATGACTCTGTCCTATAATTACAGCACAATCCACAAGGACAGAAATGTCTGCACTGCATATTTGGGGTTTAGAGTGGTGTACTGTAAAAGTTGGAATTCAGTGTGTGTGTATAAGGAGAAAAAAAAATATGTGTGTATGTATGTAAACCGTAGATAGAGGAAGCAGACTGGAAGCACAAACAAATACAAGATATGTTTATTACAAGATAAACCAGTGCATTTATTTATTTATTACCAATGTACATTTATTTACTTACTGCTGTGCTTTTTTGGGGGGTTTGTTATTGCTTGTGATTTTATTTATTTATTTTAAGCAGCAATATTATTATTATTATCATTATTGTATTTGCATTTTGGTGGAACATAGACCATTGACAGACAGACTTGTATGATCTGCAAATAAACATGTTGACTTCTAAAGGCCCTTTTTGTGAAGTAGCTTTGAATAAAAAGATTTGCCGAATTACTTCTTGCAAAAGAAACTTCATCCATAATTGAATTCAATAAGTCTTTTTTTCTTGTTCTCTCCAGTTTCGTTCTCTTTGTGTCCCTGCAGCAGGCCCATCTGCCCCTCACCATGTCGTCTTTTCACGCTAATTCTAAGTGTGCTTCACGAGCCACCAAAATAGCTTTGCTTCATATGGCGTGAGGGTTTGAAACCCTCTGCTTGTGTCCACGCTCATCTGCTGGCAACCTAGCTTACATAACTCTTCCTAACACTCCCAAGACAATGGGAAAGACCGAGCATATAATGTAAGAAAACAACCGCCTGTCCTACATTAAAAGAGCAGCGAGGCAATGTGAACACCGCTCCATCTCGTCCCGTCGTCTCTCTGTCCCTGCATCCCAATTTGCATAATCATCCTAAATAAAGTGATAGATTAGAATCAGCGCATTCTAATTGAGAGGATGTTGAATCCAATATGCCAGGCAGGATGGTGCAGTTATTTCCAGTGAGTTCTTGAAATATGCATCCATGGATGCTTTGTAGACTGTTTATTTATCACCTTGTTCCATGGCAAGGAATGCAACAGTATAATATTTATAAGTAATAATACATTTTTATGTCAGAACAGGATCAACTAAGAGTTCAGAAACAGCCTTTTTTAACTATAACAGGATATAGCCATGACCGTACAGACTGAGGATTCAGAAAGGCATTCTTAGCCGTAACAGGACAGGCAGTGTTCACGGATGGCCTCCATAGCAGTGACCGGACAGTCTGAGAATTCAGAAACGGCCTTCTTAGCCGTGAGAGGACAGGTAGAGAGTACACTGACTACCTCCATTGCCATAACAGGACAGGCAGAGAGTTCACGGAAAGTCTCCATAGCTGTGGCTGGACAGTCTGAGGATTCAGAAACTGCATTTTTACCTGTAACAGGACAAGCAGAGAGTTCACAGATGGCCTCCAAACTCGGGATCAGGAGCTCTCTCTGGGCTAAACTCCTGAACAAACTCTGGAACAGGAACTCTCTCTGGGCTAGACTTGAGATCAGATTCAGGGAGTAGAGTGGTCACCTCCACCTCAGGAGGTTCTGCAGCGAAGGCTAGGCTGCCACCTCTGGGAAAACTATAGGTGTGTGTGCGGCCCAGACACAGAGAATGGCCGAGAAATTACTGGCAGGACAGAGTGTACATTGTCTAATTCCCAGACTGATGGTGCTGTGTCTGGGGAACTTGGGTGAGTAGCAGCCAGCAAGCTTGGGAGTGTTGAAACTCCAGTGTCACTAGAGAGCGTGGAAACTGCATAGCTCATGAACGTAGAGACCTTTGGAATGCCAGCAGCTTGCACCGACATGAACTTGAGGGTCCTCCACACTGGATGCCAGCCTTGAATGCCTTGGGACTGACTTTGTGTCTTCAAATGCAACATTTGTGGTGCTATTGAACACTGTAGTGGCATTCATGATTGCTGAAGACTGTGGCCGGACATCCCTAAAGGCCGGAGGCTCTGGCATGAGCAGGCTTTGACTTGCCAGACCTGGCGTGTGCAGACTCTGGCTCATCAAACAATGGCACACGGTACAAAAACTCACAGAACATGTAAACATGTTGCTCAATAGACAGGTCCTTTTGCCGGAGGTGAAGTAGATGATTAATCTGTAAACGCTCACAAAGCAACTGGATCCAGATATGTCTGGTGATTCTGTAACGAGGGAGGCGTAACAAAGAAGTGGGGATCCAAATGCAAGCCTTTAATAAGATTGTGGTAAAACAGGCATGATCAACAACCGCGAACAATGTGACCGTTGCAAGACAAAAGAGTAATCCAGATAATCAGGCAATTGTCAGGGCAGGCAGAAAAAAAAATGAAAAAACAGTCAAGGGATCAAAACACGAAGGCGAGAAACTAGAAACACGTAAACTTTGAAACCCGGAAGAGCTATAAAACATTCAATCACTAGCAAAGTCAGAAAATCTGTGTGCTACTACTTAAAGTCCTTCTAATGCGAGACAGCTGTGAGCTGATGATGAGATCTGATGAAAGACAGGTGATGGCAGTTAATGTGTTCAGGCAGAGGATTATGGGAAATGGAGTCCAGGGTGAGTGGTACAGGATGGGGTGCCCTCTAGCAGAGCTCATGGGCACTCCAGCTAGAGATCATGACAATTAGTACAATTACTAAACCAATATGAAATCTATTTATTTTCATTTTAAAATGATCTGCGATTTATAAATGCATTACATATTGACAGCTATTTTATTTGAATGCAGATTAAATACGATTGTAAAATATAATCTCACAAGTACATTACATTTACAGATACTTTCAAGTAAAAAAAAAATGAATAAAATGGCTGAATGTAATGCATTTGTGAGATTTAATAAGTGTCTTTAATCTTAAAAATACATATCACATATTGACATGCTTTTAAAATAAAACATTTAATAATTAACAACACACTAGTTGCACATCACATGAACAGCTAATTTTAGTTTAATTGAAGTAATAAAAATACTTTAAAATAAAATGCATATTGACTCATGCATTACATATTGACATCTATTTTATTTAATTGTTGCGTTTTATTTTAATGTTTTAAGGCATAAGTAATCAAACTTATATTTTTTTGTTTCTTTTAAGTGGTGTAGTCATGTCTTAGCTTTCTTCTTTATTCATAGCAGAGGGTTGATGCATGCTTCGCCCATCGGCAGACATACAGATGACATCAGGGGCCAATAATGTTTGGAGCACCTGAGCCGGAGGGCCCTGTATTTACCGACACTGACAGCTCAGACTATGGAATGTTGTGTAAACACTGGAAAGAATCTGAGGGATCCCTTAAACCTGAGGGTTAAGATTGACCTCAGCTTGTTTGAGCTTGAAAATATGCAAGGCGTGTGTGTTTTTTTTTTTTTTAAGTCTTATAAATCCAGAGACTTCTATCATTATGGTTGGTTTTCACACTCAGTAGATTTCCATAAGTGCAAAATCTAAGTTTTATTCAATTTTTAAGAGTGTATTGGGAAATATTATATTTCCCAATAGAATGTCCATATTAGTTTAATAGCTGTCTGAACAAATCATTTTTAACAATATTGTTAATTTGTGAGCTCTGCACTGCAGCAGGAAAATTTTTTGTGCTTTTACAACTGTCATCAGAGAATAATATTTACATTTACCATTGCACACACGTTTGGGGTCCAATTTCGAAAACCTCCAAAAACCGCGAGATTGAAATGAACACCTAGTTTCCCCAAAGACAGGGTTTTAGATTGACAGTTTCCAAAGGAACGGACCTGACAGTGTTTACCCATAGCTCCATTTTTGTACAAGCGCAAGCACATTTTTATGTTGTTTGGTTTTCTCATTCTACTCTAAAGTCCGCGTTTATTGACAGAACACTGACCCGCAGAGTATCCTGTTTTCAGCATTTTTCGCTGTCAGCCTTGACCTGAAACCATTTTGAGTCTTTCTCCACCCCGTTCACCTTGTAAAACTGACAGCAAAAAAACTCATATAAAAATGCCTTTTTTGAAATTACCATTGCATATATTCTCACAAGCTTTGCTTACAACATGCGTGTGCCAACTAATTGTTAAAAACCTTTGTCATAAACAATGAAAGGACAGACACAAACACTTCTAAACATCTTTCAGAAAGTCAGTTCAAAGACTAACTATTGACCTCCGCTTTCCCCTGAGTCTGTGTGTGTTTGTGTGTGAAAGCCGCATACCACAGAGCTTTGTGCCATGTTTAGGCTCCTAAAAGCAGGATAGTGCAGGATGCTGTCTGTGGAATCGCTGGGGAAATTAGCGGCTGATGTCGTCGGCTTATTCTGTCACAGACGTATTGGAGCTAATGGAACATATTGATCAGGCATGTCCACTTTGATTAAATGTAAATGGGTGATGAGCTAGTGGTAGCCATGACGGCTCGGATCGCAGCGAGGGTAAATCCTGTGAAGAGAGTATGAATGCTGCTTTGTGCCGTTTTATCTCTGAGCTCTCATACTGTATGTGTAAATGAGCTGGGCCACTGCCAGCGCTTCTAGAATATGTGTGGGTGGCTGTAATTATAATTGATATTATATAATTAAAGTTGTCTTGTGGACGGGAAATTCTTGCAACATGCTGTTGTCTCTGTCTCTCTCATTTTATGACGCCCAAGAGAGTAAAAATACTGGGCCAGACATATTCAATATATTTTTGCATTGTTGTGGCTGGCATTATAAAATTACTTTGTATAAAAATAAAGCAGAATATTGAGTAAAAACCTATTAAAAATAAAAAAAAACTATATAAAAAAAAAAAAAATCAGCCCCAGACTTCAGCTGTGAAAGCATGATCAAGGAAGTGTGATGGCAGCTGATTAATTTGACATGAAAGTGAGAACATGATCTTATTGACACTGATCACAAAATTGATTAACCACAATCATTAATTTAAGCAAATGCTCTTAAATCGTGTTATCACAAACTGATTGACCCAACAAGATTCAAAAGTGGAAATGTACCTTTTGTGTTCCCTAAATATTGGCTGAATTCATCTGTAATTTGATGTTTTTATGCTCTTGGCAGACAGTAATTGAACACTCGATCTTTAGTTGGCACAAACCTGGTTTATCCTTGAATAGTCTTATTTTATTTAACCTGCCATAGATTTGTTGAAGTTTTTTGTGGATGAGGCAATGTCACGCAACCACTGCATGTTAAGATCTGCCTACTGAAAATATATATTTTGAAGTATTATTCTTTATTCTTGTCACCACAGATGAAAAAAAAAAAGACTGAAGTATAATGTAAATGACAAAAGTAATGATGAAATCTACTCAGCAAATGCTTCATTAAATGTGCAAATAATAATTATATATATATATATATATATCCAGGCTTCTGAAGTTGGTGAGATTTGCTCTGAAGATTTCAATAAGGCAAAAAAGACCTGTTCAAATATACATGAGCGAAATGTTTAATTATGCACCAGTTCAGGGAACCGAGGCAAAACACATTTCTGCATTTCAATTAGCAAACTGTCTCTGCATGAGGCTGCCAATGCTGATCTGCCAAACAACTGCATTCAAAGACCAAACATCTTCCATACACAAGGGGAGGCTAAACGATTTCTAAAGAATCATGTGAAACTGGACACTTTGCATCACAGGAATAAATTACATAAATATATTCAACTAGAAAACTGATATTTTATGTAATTTTTATTAACAGTATTTTTTGGTCAGATAAATGCAGCCTTGAAGACCATAATAAAAAAAACTAAACAAAAAACAAAAACAAACCTACAATAAAATAAAGAGCCCAAAGGTTTGAGCAATATATTAGTCAAAGGTATTTGAATAACTTTAGTTATTTATTTTTTATAAAGCCTCTTATGCTCACAAGGCTGTATTTGATTAAAAATACAGTGAAAAAGTCTTATTTTGATATATAAAAATTATTTTTATATACATTTAATATTTTCTAATGTAATTTTCAGAATAAACCCACAAGTAATGGCTGCTGAAAATTCCGTTTTGCCATCACAGGAATAAATTACATATATTAAAATGGAAAATTATTTTAGATTAATAATATTTCCAAATTATTCCAAACTTATTTTTTCCCTGTGTGTGTAATATATATATATATATATATATATACACACACACCAAACCAAACACCTTATGGGTACATTCATTTTAGACATTTCCAAAACTGTTGAAACGGAGATGGAAATACATTTTTAAAATGCATGAATTCTTTCCATCTTTGTTGCCACAGTTTTGGAAGTGCCAAGAAACGAGCAAGAAAAGAACGGGGTGTCCCAATACTTTTGTCCATATAGTGTATGTACAACCCATTGGTGTCTGGTGAGGAGTCTTTGGCTCAAGGTCTCACACCAGAGGTGCTTAGCTGGGATCAGGACTTTGCTTTCTGCAGACTAGTCAATTAATTCCACACTGACTGAATCAATTTCTTTTTGAACCTTGCCTTATACACAGAGGCATTGTCATGTTAGAATAGAAAAGGTTCCTGTCCTAACTGTTGCTATCAAATTAGATGCACACAATCCTCTAAACATTAAGATTAGGAAATTACTAAAGTAGTCAGACGTGTTTGTTCTAAGGGGGTGTCCCAATACATTTGGCAATTTAGTATGTACAGTATATGTGAATGTAGTCTTAATTTTGATTTGATTTTAATGGTTTTTTTTTTAACCTGGACTGACTGGCTTATTAAAATGTTCATGTCGTAGAATATTCCTGAAGCCTGTGAAGCTTTTTTTCTTTGGTGTGTAAGTAGCAGCCAGTGGCTGTTATTTGAGCCCAGTCCTTAGGGCTAGCAGGTGGCCTGAACGGCAAAATGAGTGGCAGGAGAGACTGGGCTCAACATTCTTGCCTGGCAGAGGATTTACCTTCCATTCACCCAGGGTTCTCCGCCTCCTAACGCCTGTGCCCTTGTCTGTCTGTCTTTGGGGGCCTCCTCACCCCCTCCCACAATCCACTGGGCTGTCAGCCACAGTACCAGATTAGAAGCTTGAAAGGAAATTGCAGAGTCTTGTCATCCTATCTAAGAGGGCAAAATTATTTAGATGCTGGACATTTCATGTATGTTCCATTGACACAGGAAGTGGTCAGTTTTTGATCAATCCAAATTGAAACATTTCCACTGCTCGATCTCATTCCAAACTGACCAGTAAAAACTCTTGCTGCACTGCACCAATGTATCCGTCAGATGTGCTAATAGCTTCTCACAGGCTTGAGAGTAAACATGAACTCGATAAAAACTTTGCAAAGAGGTCCCTCAAGGAATCATTACGAAATGCCAGCCTCAGTTTCCAGATGACTGCACCATTTCATGGACTCGGTACCCTTTCCTATTTTAGGGGATAAAGCGGATGTTAAAAAAGGCGCAATAGACCTGCACTTCTGGCATTGCTGTTGGCATAGCCGTCCTATAAAAGAGGTTCAATACATGCTTACCAGAAACCATATTTGATTTTCTTCTTCATTAAGAATAATTTTGATCAGATTGAGATTTCTAGGGTCAACAGTTTTATAAATTGCACTTTTTTTTTTCTTTTTTAGATATTGTAGAATGACTATTTTGGTTTACATCCCCAAAAAAAACAAAAAACAAAACAAAAACAGTTTTCAGCTTATTGACTATTGAGTGCTTATATCAAATGAAAAAGTGTGTTTGCTAGTAAAATTTTAAAAAATTATTAACATCCAGTATTCATGAATTTCCTTTCATTTGTTCCAATGTCCTTAATATTTTAGTTAGGGTTTAATTTCTTATTTCAATATGAACTAAAATTCCCCAATGCTACCACAAATCTAACACATCAATTATATCTGTGTAGGAGCAGGAAACCTCATGCAATGGATAAAATTACTAATTTAAGAGGCATTTCAAAAAAATCCATGCAGATTTAGCTTGAGCATTATAAGATTTGGCTAATAGTGTAAAGCTTGTTCCTGTTACGTCAAAAAACCTTGGATGTTTTTGTGGAGGAGTTTTCAGAGAGGAATCCAGGCACTTTTTTAAAACCTCCAGGGTGCTTATGAAACCAGTCTGCAAGCATCAAAAAAATCATTTATTCAAACCCTTCAACTGACTGAATGAGCAACAAACATCTACCGACCGGTATTAGGCACCAGGAATTCAGTTCACAAGGAAGCCTGTGGGATCTGCTGCATAATCCCAGAAAGTCCCCTTCAAATGGAAATGTTCAGCAGTGAGTCACTTACTACAGAAGATAAACTTCCCCCAAAACACAATTCAGATTCATATCCCTTTTCAAGAGCTTTAAGACTGTGAGTGAGCAAGAAAACCAACCCCAATGGTTGTTCTGAAATACATTTTCTGGGTTCAATACTAATTAAGTTCAATTAGGGATGAAAAATGACTTGACCCTCCTTTTCTTTAATGTGTTAGATCACCCAAAAATGAACATTGTAATTAAGAACTCACCCTCATGTGGTTCCAAACTCGTAAGACTTTTATTCATCTTTGGAATGAAGACATTTTTGATGAGATTTGAGAGCTTTTTGACCTGCAACTGCCTCGTTTAAAGGGGGGGGTGAAATGCTGTTTCATGCATACTGAGTTTTTTACACTGTTAAAGAGTTGGATTCCTATGCCTAACATGGACAAAGTTTCAAAAATTAAGTTGTACGTTTGAAGGAGTATTTTTGTTCCAAAAATACTACTACTGGTTTGTCACAAGTTTCGGAAAGTTTTTTTCGAGTATGGCTCTGTGTGACGTTAGATGGAGCGGAATTTCCTTATATGGGTCCTAAGGCGCTTCTGCCGGAAGAGCGCGCGCTCCCGTATAGCGGAGCACAGACATTCACTGATCAGAGCGAGAGCGAATTGTCACTAAAGAAGTGTGTTTTTGGTTGCCAGGGCAAGACAACCCATTAACAACAGCATTAAGGGACCAGTGGATGGAGTTTATTTTTACAGAGCATCAACGGAGTTGTGCAAGTGTTTTTGTTTGTTCCCTGCATTTCGAAGATGCTTGTTTTACAAACAAGGCCCAGTTTGACGCCGGATTTGCATATCGTTTATTTCTTAAGGATAATGCAGTCCCAACGAAAAAGGGTCACGATCGTGTTTTGGAACCACAGGCGGTGAGTAAAACTGCTTCAAATATCTCTGTGTTGTTAACTTAGCTATCGGCGCGTAAGCACATCAAGTAAACAACATGCGATGTTGTCATCAAACTGCACTTTCCACATGTACACCTTAGAAAAAAAAAAAAAAAAGACGACATAAAGTGGAACTTAGTCATTTTCCAAAACCGCTAAGCAAATATATACAGTTTCAATACATACTAGAGAAATCCTGCTGTAGTCGTTACGGCTGAATCTGACTGTTAGCCATGGTTTTTGGATGATGGTTTTTTTCCTCACGGTAATGTCACAGCTTCCAGACGCTGTCAACGCAAAAGCCTACTCGCGCTTGTGATTCTTTAGCTCCGCCCACACACCACGCCTCCAGACGCTCGTGTTTTTCCGGGGAAAAATGGTACAGACTATCTTCCTCTTATAAATATAAAAAAACTAAAGACTTTTTGGAGTTATGAAGGATGCTGTACTACTCAATAGATACTAAAGATTAATAGGATATTGAGTGAAAACAAGCATTTCACCCCCCCTTTAAGTCCCAGAAAGGTAGTAAGGACATTGTTAAAAAAGTCCTTGTGAAATCAGTGATTCAACTATCATTTTATGAAGCTATGAAAATACTGCAAAAATAATGAAAAATAAAAATAAAAATGTGCAAAACAAACAAAAATGACTTTATTCAACAATTTATTTTCTTGTGTCAGTCTTCACCGCGCATTCACAACAGTACCACAACATGCATGTGTGCATTCTTCTGCTTGTAAACAAGCTGCAGCACATGTAGTTCTACGTCAAAATGCCAGCACCACACGCACACACATCGTGAAAGGAAAGAGAAGAAATCATTAAATTACGTCATTTTATTATTTTTATTTTTTCTTGTAGCTTCATAAAACTACTGTTGAACCACTGATGTCACATGGACTATTTTAATGATGTCCGTACTACCTTTCTTGGCCTTGGATGTGTCTGTTGCGTTGCTATGCAGGGTCAGAAAGCTCTCGGATTTCATCAGAAATATCTTAATTTGTATTATGGGTCCTTTGGGAAAATTTGCTAACTCTTTTTAAAAACAATCAAAAATGGATGTTGAGGGTTAGGTGTTTAACATGGGGACTGGGTGAATGGATGTAGAAGCAGAAATATGTGTGTATTTGATCAAATATGCACACGTTTTTGTTGTACACATTTAATTTTTGTTGTTAATCTCTATTATTGAAACTATAAAGCAGTTTAAAACTGTACCTTTTTAGGGCTAAGTTATTTACACTAAAATCATGTTAACAACATGCATATTTATATTTATCTTGTGACTGTACTACTGAAGCAGCGAGAATTTTAGTGTTTACAAAAGGGCACTATTTTAAGTACCTCACTGGAACCCAGATTTGTTTTGCTATATTTTTATTTTTATTTTTTTACAGAAGGACTAACTAGTTGAAATTCATCAACATTATCCCACAAAGGCTTTCGACAGAGCTTAACTTGTATTAAACCCAGAAAATTCCTATTAAGTTGATCCAGCATTCAGTTACAAAGGAAAATGGTAAGAACATCAACACCCTCATCATCCATCATGTACTCATCATGTGCAATTTTTTCCCTTTACTGCTTTTAGTCACAAACACATAAATTAAATGCATTTATCAAATGTTTAAACCTTCAATAAATCTTAAAACTAGAAGTACTTGGTAATACGTTGTGCTGTAGAATCTATACAAGTTCCAGGTTCAAATCCCTTTCACAGATACTTAAATAGAAGTACCACAGGCATTTTACATCCTGCTTGAGTAAACTTGCACTTTCCCATGGGGATGTTCTTCATTTCTGTAGATGTTTCAGATGTTTTGTTTTAAACGCAGTGTCTGTAAGGCGTTTTGGAAGCAAAATGAACATGCTGTACTGCCAAACAATGTGAAGAAGAAAGTTTCATGAAGTGAAATCATGCTTTAGTAGTCATTTATCATAGTTCACTGGAATGTTCTTGACCTTGATGGATTGCAAAAGAGTTTCCAAAGAGTAGGTATTGGCATAAGAGCATATAGTGTCTTTGTGCCTCTGATTTGGCAATGAACAAGCATGGCATGAGTTAGCGTTGTGCTGTAGGGAGAAGGCCTTTGTGGCCTCTCTTCTGGAGATTTTTCAGCTCTTCTCTGTGGCTCCTCTCAGCAGTGGATAGATGGTTTGTTTTCGAGAGTGGCCATGACCGACCGCAGCCACACCACACTCACCCAGCAGAGGTGCTTCACGCCAGCCAATGACAATCCAGCCCTGTTGTCATCCATTCAGTGTGGCTAGAAGACAGGGCACCTGCAATGAGAGACAGCACAGTATAAAACCAGATTTTCCCAGAGCTCAAAGCCAAACGCTGTAATTTGAACCCAGCCAATGCACTCCAACTTCATGCAAACGTAAACGTCATTTAAATTGACTGGTAGAAATGTCAGGGATGAAAGAATAGCACATTTCTGGTGCCTCTCTACCTTGCTATCTACTTTCACCGCTTGGTCAATCCAAGCAAAGAGTTTGAGGAATGGAAACTAAAGCATAGTTTGATTTACAAACAATGCATGTGTGAAGAATGTAGTCTGATTCACCTATTTCTCTGAGTTATTCTTTTAGTAAATAACAATAAAAATACAACAATACAGTCTAACCAAAGTAAATGTATTCTTTACATGACTCCTATGAACTGTAGGGGTGTCGAAATGAATCGTTTCTACAATGCATTGCGATACAAATGAGCACAATTTGGTATCTGTTCAGTAACGTAACATAACCTATTATAACATACAGATGCTGTTCTGACGTCATTTGTTGCATACAATGACATACAATGGCAGGGAAGGCGAAACGCGAATGCTCCAACTACTTTAAAAGCCGACATCTGGGCACATTTAGGCTTTTATGAACAACCTGGTAAGCACGAGCTGGAGAAGACTCAAGCTGTGCGTAAATCATGCAACACACAAATAAAGTATGCAGGGGGTAATACCACTAACTTGACAAACCACGCCAGCCGTTCTCACCCTGAGCTGTTAACGCCTGTTGACCTCAAAGCGGCTAAAATAGATCAAATGATATCAACGTTGCCTCCTAACTTAGAGAGAGGGCAGTGAATAAACAGTGCAGTGTCAGCTTTTATTGAAAAGGACATACAGCCCTTTTCTGTGGTGGAAAACCCTTGATTTTGCCACCTGTTGAATACACTGGAGCCCCCTCAAGGAGCCACTTTTCAGAAGAGATTATGCCGGAACTTAACCACGAAACCAAAGCTCAAATTATGACATCAATGAGCCAATGATGTGATTTCTGGACTTCCTTACATTAACGAGGACTGGAAGATTTTGTCACATGTGCCGCAAACAAGAGCCATTTATGAGTCTCACATGGGTGCTCATCTGGCAGAGCTACGGTCTCATGTTGTGGAGGAATGGCAGCTAACAGATAAAGATGATGTAGTACTTGTGACAGATAATGCATCGAACATGACCGCTGCAGCTCAATTTCGAAACATTCCCTCATGTAAAATGCTTTGCACATACGCTGAATCTCCTAGCGTGTGCTTAAAGTGGCCACCCTCTCCAGGCTTTTGGGCAGAATTAACAAATTCTTCCATCACAGCACCACAGTGAGCCACTGTCTGAAAGTGAAACAGCAATGCCTTGGCCTGAGAAATCATAAGCTGATAACTGATGTTGCAACAAGGTGGAACAGCACATACGAAATGGTTGAGAGGTTCTTGGAACAACAACCTGCAATTTGTGTCACCTTGCTGTCACCAGAAGTTAGAAAAGAAGAGACCGATCTGTGCACTCTTACTGAAACGGATGTGACAAATCCAGAGGATGCGGTGAGGGCATTAAAGCCAGTGAAGGATGCAACAACACTGACGTCAGAAGAGTGCAATCCAACAGTGTCTCTCATTGCTCCTCTAAATGCACTCTAAACTCCTCCAGAATATGCCAGAGTCCATCGGAGACGCGCACATAATTCATGAGATCAAAAATGCAATCAGAACCGATCTCCTGAAGAGCTACAACAGTGAGTCGGAGAAGAGGATCCTTCATACAGAAACTGCCCTGAATCCCCGATTTAAGGGAATGCATTTTCTCTCAGAAGAGGAGAGATTGGAGGTAATTCTATCATGTTTCTTGTACACTATATAAAATCAAAACGCATTTAAACACTCATTATATTAATAGTAGCTTAAATTAAGGAATAATATTTGATTAATATATATAATTTTTTTTAATTAAACTTTAAACACAGTTAAAATGCTTGTATATGTGAGCTGTTGTATTGACGGAGTTCACTGTCTACTAGTTTAATCGTATTTTCAATTATTGTGTTCAAACACCGAATGAGTGTACACCTAGAAGGACAGACGTGGATGGAGCACCTGAAGGAACAGGAACTCCAGGAGAAGGAACATCCATGGAGGAGAGCCCCTCTGCTGCTTCCAAATGAAAGGCCTCATCTCTGCTTGTAGGTTTTCTGGAACAGTCTTTCGCTGACACTGAATGTACAGTAGGACCCAAGACCTCTACGTCATTGCTAAAGAGGAAATGGAAGCATACTGCAAAGCTCCATCTCTTCCTCTCATTGAGGACCCTTTGAACTGGTGGCGATACTTGTGTATCCCAGGCACAAGCTTGTCTGCAGAGTGAATTGTGGTCACTGCTGAAAGAGGCACTCTTAAACAGTGTTGGGCACCGGCAACTATGTAACCGGTATGTACTAGAACTAAATCAGCATGCAGATTTTGGTACCTCATTTCGGTGCCACTTAAAGGGATCGATTTAAATATTTGTTCTGGTTTTTGATTAGCTCCATGAAATGGACACAAATTCCTGATTCGCGTCAGAGTCAGTGCCATTTAAATTTCTTACGAAAATGGCAGCAGACTTTGTCTCCTTCCCGTCTTTCAGCACACTCTTCAATCCTCAGACCACGGCGAAGCAGCCCGAGCAGACTCGAACAGAAACGGAGGACAAAAGGTGTGTTTATCGATAGATAGTTATAATATATGTATCTGTGCAGTTTTGTCATAATACGGTTTACAAAAGGTCATGAGGGAGCAATTGGTTTTACCATCTACTCTAAAGTTTTTGCTATTCAATTCAGGTTTATTTGTATAGCGCTTTTTTACAATACAAATCGTAACAAAGCAGCTTTACAGAAAATTATGTTTCTATAATATTTAGTAGTAGCTTATAATACTTACTATGCTAGCATGATGCTATGTCCACTGCCATCACACCACAGCCATTCCTTTAGCGAAAATCTAGTCCTTAACACGCATATTTATAAAATGTATGATCATGTTTCTATTTTCTTTTGTAATATGTAATATTTAATATAAAACATATTACAGTGCATGTGGCATCCCAAACATTCATTCAAAGAACTGATCAAAGACCGTGACAGACAGCACTCAGTCAATTCAATCATTTTAGCCTAATATCAGAGTGATAGACAAAGATACAGTAGAAATATTGTGTGATTTTTGTATTAAATATTGTTTTATATTAAATAATGACCCAGATCGTGAAATACATTTATTAGCCTTAGAGTAAGGGAAGCACAACTCGGGAAATGAGAGCATCCAGGGATCATGTGAATGCTCTGTATATTAATTTTAAATATTTGTAATGTTCTTTAATGTTATCCATAGTTTCTTCTTTTTTTAAAGTATCGGTTCTGGCACCGTTTAGGCACCAGTACCATTTTGCACCGGTATCATAAAAAACACTATCGATAACAAACCCTACTCTAGATCCGTGAGACCAGTGTAAGTTCACACCAATAATGAACTGGGTTTTATAAATGGACATAAGCTATTATAACTGAAATATATCTAAATGACTGGAATAAAATCAAGATCTTGTGAATCAGTATCTAATCTGTATCGATACCCAGCCAAATATATTAGCTGCTGTGTTGCAATAACAGATTTAAAATCAAACAGACAAAATGAGACCGATTATGAAACCAGAACTGACTTGGACGAAGTAACGGAATCAGTTAAAAGCATCTTTAAACCTTGGCTGTTGTTGTGTCTGTGGAGAGCGGATGGGATTTGTAATCTCAAAGCACTTAAAATGAGCCTTCCACCTAACACCCTCTCAACATCCCAATGCTTATAGAAGATTTAAAATCAATCGCTTAAATCAGCTTCATATCCCACCAGTGAAGCTTGCCTCTAATTCAATTCTCATCACCTCCACCACATTGTAATTTAATGCTAATGCCTCCCCCTTAAAGGGGTGTAAGTGTGTTAAGCCACAACAATGAAATCATTCTATTGACGTATCCATCAAAACTGACTGCTGCTTTTTATAAACCAAAAACAAAGTAAATATTTTGCAGATCCCCAGCCGTGGGTTTCACCTTATATGCATCCATCTGCTTTTGATTCATTAAGTGTGAGATTCTGATCTGGCAGAAAAGCTTCCACATGCTCTTGGAGGGAACACAGAGATGACATTGGTTTTAAAATACATTTCACATATAGAGGATAAAACGGTCTACTGAATTTTCTATAGAAATTATGTGCTTATGATGTGTTGGCTTAGGTGAAAAGCTCAAGGGGAATAACTGAGATTAGTCAAAGTACTGGGAAATATTGTACATTAAAAGTCTAAACAAATCTTGATTTAAAAAAAAAAAAAATTATATCTTTTGAATGAAAGCATTAACGTGACTTTAAAAAAAAAAAAATATAAATTATTACTTCAGTCCAACTGAAATGCAAATGTACGTGTTTGCTAGGAAAACACTAATGTTTGGACAAGACCATTACAGTTAAATGGTTCAACATTTCCTCAGAACTGGCACATAGTCAAATTCAATAACACACTTCTGTGTAGATCTGTTAAACATGTTGCTAACACTATAGGCTTATGCTTATCAAAAACAGACTTGATGGAAGGGTTAAAGTAGACATGGCACTACTAATGCGGTGATGCTAAAGGATAAATTTAAGGACTGATTACAGTGTGCGGTGCCATTTCAGGAAATGGAGAGCTGCTGCCATAACTGTGTGCACTTGAAATGTGCAAATCCACAGCTAGTTTAAACCGGGCACATCGACCAGGCAAAGCTTATCCAGCCTTTACCCAACTGTGTCAATGCTTGGTGGGTCAGAGAGGATGAGACGCATGGGAAATCCGGGCTTTTGCTACCTGTATTGGCCTGTTTCCACCAGTTGGAAGAACTGTGGACACATGCCAAAACATCATGTTTCCTGCTTTAGTAACATGAATGCCACAAAGAGAGCTCAGATTAAAACAGCCAAATCCAATTTATGGGCTCTGCAACAGCAAAATAATTAGCTGGTTTAGTTTTTCTAAATGCCCCTCCTTTACGTGTTTGGGACAGGAGGTTGTGGTGTTTGGCAAAGGGTCAGGACTGTTCCTACTGGCAAATTACCTGGATTAGTTTAACACAATGCTGCCCAATGAAACTGCCCTGTTGGCAGAAAAAGCAGTAACAAAGTCTTATTGAGGACATATGGCATGCACTAAAGCAAAAAGTCAAAAGGGGTGTCATTACAAGTCAATGCCTGGACATTCCATATTGTATTTACCTGAAGCTTCTGGTTGTAATTAAAGACCTGGAAAGTCATCAGGTTTGATGCTACTTTTAAAAAGCATTACCAGTGCGTACTTTGGAAACAACTATGGTGTTGTTTGGGCAATTTCTGATTGTTTATGCAGTGGTCACTCTAAGGAAAACAGGAAACTGTGGTAGCAATTTACTTCTGAAATTACACACACAAATGCTAGCTGATTCCATCAAACAGGGCTTCAGGAGATTCCCAAACAGAAGTGGTTTGAGAAGTCCAATGTCAAAGTTTTATGCAGAGAAAGGTCTTTGTTTAGATTAAGTGCTGGGGGTGGGATAGTAACTCAAAGAGGAAATGGCCTGAAACCTTACATACAAAATGTAGACTCTTTAGTCCAACTGAAATCATACCAGTCCAATATTTTCAAAAGTCAGACTAAAGCATTTTTTTGACAACAAATGACACAAACTTGGAGACAAGATTGCAGCAAAAGCATGATATACTTCTGAATTGCATCTTCCACTCAGGTTGAAAAAAAAAATGGTTTGGTCAAATATTCTGTGGACTGATGCAACAAAAGTTTAACTTTTTGGAAAGTGTGTGTTCTGTTACATCTGGCGTAAAACCAACATAGCATTTCATAAAAAGAACATTATACCAACAATCAAACATGGTGGTGGTGGTGGTGGTGGTACTGTGATGGGCTGCTTCAGGACCTGGATGCCAAAATTGATGGAACATGAATTCTGCACTGAGTGCACTCTATCAGAAAATCCTCAAGGGGAATGTCAGGCCTTCAGTTTCTGACCTCAAGCTCTGGAGCACTTGGGTTATGCAGCAGGACAATGATCACAAACACACCAGCAAGTCCACCTCTAAATGGCTCAAAAAAAAAAAAAGAAAAATTACGATTTTGGAGTGGCCAAATTAAAGTCTGGACTTAAATCCAATTGAGATCCTGTGGCATGACCTTAAACCATCCATTCATGCTCGAAAACCCTCCAATGTGGCTGAATTAAAACGATTCTGCAAAAGAAGAGTGGGCCAAAATTTCTCTACATGGATGTGAAAGATTCATTGCCAGTTATCACAAAAGCTTGATTGCAGTTGATGCTGTAAAGGGTGGCACAACAAGTTATTAGATTTACTTTTTTTCACATAGTGCCAGGCACATATGGACAGCTTTTTTCCCTTGGTAGATGAAATAATTATAGATAATATAATCATTTCAAAACTGCATTTTGTATATACTTTGGTTATCTTTGTGTAATATAAACATTTGTTTGATCTTAATCATTTAAGTGTCTTGCAAAAAAAAAAAAAAAAAAAAAAACTTTCACACCACTTGCTTCTCAATTAATTAGAATGTTGTGGAAAATTGAAATTTCAAATTGTGAAACTTGTGTATTAAATAAATTCAATGCACACGGACTGAAGTGAATTAAGTTTTGGTTCTTTTGTGATGATTTTGGCTCAAATTTAACAAAAACCCACCAATTCACAACTCGCATCTCAGCAAATTAGAATATGGTGACATGCAAATCAGCTAATCAACTCAAAACCAGTCAACTTTTAAACCAGTCATTTACCAAGAAATATTGGAGCACTTCATGCTTCCTTCTGCTGACCAGCTTTTTGAAGATGCTGATTTCATTTCCAGCAGGATTTGGCACCTGCCCACACTGCAAAAGCAACAAAAGTTGGTTAAATGACCATGGTGTTGGTGTGCTTGACTGGCCAGCAAACTTACCAGACCTGAACCCCATAGAGGAAAATGAGAAACAAGAGACCGAAAATGCAGATGAGCTGAAGGCCACTGTCAAAGAAACCTGGGCTTCCATACCACCTCAGCAGTGCCACAAACTGATCACCTCCATGCCACACCGAATTGAGGCAGTAATTAAAGCAAAAGGAGCCCCTACCAAGTATTGAGTACATGTACAGTAAATAAACATACTTCCCAGAAGGCCTAAAAATGTTTTTTTATTGGTCTTCTGAAGTATTCTAAATTCTTGAGATAGTGAATTGGTGGGTTTTTGACATCGTGAGCCCAAATCATCACGATTAAAAGAATCAAAGACTTAAACTACTTCAGTCTGTGTGCACTGAATTTATTTAATACACGTTTCACAATTTGAGCGTTTCACGATGAACTTTTCCACGACAGTCTAACTATGAGATGAACTTGTAAATGTTTTATCAAATGTTTGACAATGCGTGGTTAAAATTTGGGACAAAAAAAAAACATTTTGGGGGGAATAAAAGAGATACAAGTTTCACATTCCCTACCATCAAGCTCTTTCCTTTATTTATTTATTTATTTTATTTTTAAGGGCATTGAGCTCCAAGTCTATAAAAAATGTATAACTACCATGAAACGAGATGGTTTTCAGCAAGGCTCTCTGATTATTACTAATAATGTCAAATTAAGATTCTGGGATTCAATTATCCGGCTGTCTAAAATGATACACAGCTTTCTGATTACATTAAGGTACTCCTCTGCTTCTCCCTGGCTGCTGCAGATTTTAAAATATTTATAAGCTGAAAATGGAATCCCAACCCTGTACAGCCCTTTAAATGATTTATGAAGCTTATTCTTCTCTATGTTTTGTTTCTCATAATGACACACGTCATTCCACCATGGAGACCAACAGTCATTTTAAGTGTGAGACCATAGAGCTGCTCACCTCCATTAATTCATAACTTAATATCTTCACTCAATAAGAGTTCAAAACACAGCAGCCTTTGCATTTATCACCCACTTCTTAATTTACTTTACCATTGTGGAGAAGGCTGCCAGGCTGCACAGGGTAAAGAGACAAATAAGAGAGTCTAGGAGGACTATTATAATGCTTGAAGAAATTGAGATCTACCTTTGCTAATGTAATATTTTTGAGCCAATCACGTGAACCGTAAATAATCACTCATGATGCATAATGACATCTCAACTGTCGAATGTAAACATGAAAAATCGGTCTTGAGCCCCAAG
Organism: Carassius auratus; assembly: GCF_003368295.1. Classification (NCBI taxonomy): domain Eukaryota; kingdom Metazoa; phylum Chordata; class Actinopteri; order Cypriniformes; family Cyprinidae; genus Carassius; species Carassius auratus. The sequence goes on along the minus strand of NC_039267.1, from coordinate 5,477,119 downwards.
CTGTGAAGGCAGCAAATAGAAAAATATCAGTTTAAATATAAATTTAAGTACTCTCCAAAAAATATTACTGTAATATGAAATATTGCCATTTTGCCAGAATTGTTTTTTTTTTTTTTTAAATGCTCGTCAATGGAAAAATACTTTGCAGCCAGATGGTGTACTTACAACGTCTACCAGCAGAGTCTAGCGGGGCCATGCTAACCGGCTAAGCTTTAACCCTTTGGTTGGAACCTGGTTAACTACGTTTATGCGCTTCCTGTGGCCGTTTCTGGAGCACGCCACTGCTGCCAACATCCTTCGGCAAGCCTGCCAGGGCGTCCTCCAGACATTCTGATTTTGTGCCCCCTGGGGCTAATTATAAAACCCAGCTTTTGCTGGGCCACCTGCTTCACTGTGAAATGAAGCGCTTGTGGTGTGAACGAAGTCGCTGGCTGATGAAGAGTGTTAATGATTACTCACAGAAGTAATCATTTTCTAATCACCAGGGGATGCAATGAGACCACTCTGGTCCCTCCCCAGGCAGTCTAATTTAAACGACACAAGTGAGATATGTTCAGCTGACTGTTATGACGCATTCTTAGAGGCCATCGACACAATTGTAATTCCTCAACATTAGGTTTAAGCAGCTACCTTTGCTGTCTGACATAAATAGTTATGCACGCTTATACTTACACTGACTTCATGCAGACAAGAGGCTCGCTGACTTCTGAGAAATGCAGTTTATGCATATGTTGTTAGTCTGTATTATCCCTAATCGTCATAAGTGCTGACGAATAAGATATGTTAGCAGAAATGATGATGAGTTTAGGATGCCTATAGAAGTAAAGTTATTAGAACAAAGTTTAATGCATTTCATTTAGTCAATAAGCATTAATTATTTATAGTTCAACGCAAATGATGGTTTTACATTTATATGCTTTTGTTTTACGGTAACATACAGTAGCATGCCAAGGAGCTTATTAATGGGAGTTTCCTTGTTTCTTTGGAGAATTAAATGATTATTAAAAACTTAAAGCAGACCTAAAAAAATAGTAAAATTCTGTATAATGAGGCACTGAAATTTTAGCAAAATATTAATTCAAATTAGCCTTTCGTTTGGAAAAACAAAATTCTATTTTGGATATTTATGTAGAGGCTCCATTACAATTTTTGTATAGTAAATCTACAACTTTAAGGTTCATGAAACCCCAGAACAATTTTATTTTAGATGTGAACCGATATGTCCAGACTGCATTAGCAATAGCACTCATAAATGTTATCAATTAAGAGGAAACTGATTATTTTTTCATCTTTGAGCAATTTCATTCTTCCAGGTTGAAAAGCAAAGTCAAGGATGTGACGTAAAGCCCTCAATGTGTATTATAGATGGGCTGCAGGGGAAGGAGAGTGCCATTTCTATGTCACTCGTTCTGAGCGTTACGATGCGACCAGAACTGTTTGAGTGCAGGTTGATGATTTTTTTTGTGTTATACCTACACACATGGAAAATATGTTTGTAGCAAACGTTTTGTACTGGACAGCTTTGTGCATTCAGGACTAGTGGAATCTGTGTTTGACGATAGCCTTGTTTTAAAGAAAGATGCTATACCAATTCCTACATCCACTACTAAAATTATGTTTTGTTTCGATTTACTATTCTAGCATTAGCATGCAAGCTAACTGCACTTCAACAGGTTCGCCTTCACATTCTCCTGCATATATATATGTGAGGGTCCAAAGGTTAAAATTAAAGGGTAAGTTCACCCGAGAATGAAAATTAGTTCATGTTCTAGGTGTGTGTGACGATATAAAGTGCACGCATCTGTAATAAAACTTATAAGTAACAAACTTTTTTGACTTCCAACATAAGAAATAGTTCCTCTAATGAAATGGGTCTTTGCTAATGCACCTACATCCAAAGTGACTGATTGCTTCTGGGGATGGGAACTTCAATGCACAATTGGGAAATGCAATTGTGCAAATTCTGCAAATTTACAATTGCATTCCAATTGTGAAACACATTGTCCTTTAGCCACTGAAAATATTCAGCAAAAGGTAGCATAAAACACAATTTTCAGATGAAACTTTTCAGTGGTCAAAATTTCAAGAGCTTTATATGGTCCATTTGATGAGAAAAAAAAACTGTTCCAGCAACAATAAGCACCCTCTCCCTAAATCTCTCCACACTGAGTCCCTCATTGCAGTCTGTAATTACAGAGATTAAACCACTTTGTGCTCTCACTCTACCTAATAGCCAATTGACAGAAAAAGCTTTGTAATGTAGATTACTAATCAATATTTCAATGGCTCACTAGTGCTGACACATCACTCTGATCCTAAGTAGGAACTCATGAGACGTTTAAGCCTCAACCTTCAACCCTCTTGAAGTTGTCCTTCAATGACATCCACTGCTCTATAATACTGCTAGACATCATCCAGATGGTTTAACAAGCCAATTTTCTCTTTGCTTTCAAAAAAGGCTGCCAAGCCGAGTTTAGCATTTTGGCACACAGCTATCTTGACAGAAATCACTGTTTATGTGTCAAATGTCGACAGCCTGCTGAATTCAGTTGCTCCTCTGCTTGGAATTATGATTTAAGCAGTTTTCAAAGGAAGCACCTACAATACAAAACGATTTGGTTGTGTGTGAGTGTATAGAACAGATACAGATCAGAACTGACTGGAGTACACTGAAAATGAGAGAAATGCCAAAAACTTACCCAGATCAGATCCATACACTTCAAATGGAGGCATCTAGGCAGGAAGATGTTTCCAGGTACTAACAAATGCAGTTGGAATCAGTGAGTAAGGCACGGTAGTGATACTGTTCCAACTATCTGATGTTGGATCATAGCAATCCAATGTTTTACACCGCTGTGTACCAAAGTATCCGCCGACCACATAGAGTTTATTACCAGAGGCCACAGCATGGCAGCTCATTCTTTTAGAAGTCATATCACCAACACGCGTCCATTGATTGGTCTCACAATCAAATCGGTAAGCGGATGCTGCGGTGAACTCTGTATCACCACCCATTATGAATATCTGACTGCCAAGGACAGCAGCGGCGGTGTATCTCCAGGGTTGCGGGCATTCGGCAGCTATAGTCCAACGATTCTCAACAGGGTCATAGCATTGGACCTTTGAAGCCTTGTCCCTGTGTATGGTTGTTCCACCAAACACAAAGAGTTTTAGCTTGGCGCTGACCACTGCTGCATTGCTGACACCATCCCTAAGTGGTGCCATCATTGTCCATTTGTTGGTTAGGGGGTCATACCGCTCAACCTGTTTGAGAGATACTGAAGGGGAGGCTGGGAAGACACCTGCTATAGCAGTGTGACCCCCAACAACATAAAGGCAGTTTTCAAGTTCGGCTGAGCCATGTCCAAAACGTGCAATAAGCATAGGGGCACCTTTCGACCATTCTTCATGTACTGTGTCATATATCCAAACATCCTTCGACACCCCATTTTCCGACCCCCTTCCTCCGGTCACATAAACTTTGCAGCCAATGGCACATGCACTGAACTCCTTCCTGGGACTGGGAAGATCTGATTTAGGGATGATCTCTTTTGCTTTATGATCCACTTGGTAGATCTTATCACACATAAATGTCTGACCCCCAAGAATGAGCAGTGTGTGCCCAGCCTTGCGAGGCCTAGCGCATGGGCTGGTGACAATGCCGTCATTCTGCAGGATCTTTTTCTTGCACTGCATGGCCTCATCAACTATCTGTCGGCTCCTTTTATCGGACATCACAAGTTCCTCGCATGCCACAGCCTCAATGAGACATTCTGAGGGTAGCAGTGCAAGGCGTAGACCTCGCAGCAGTTCAGGAAGGTAGTCTCTGCGGCTGTCTAGGTCATACCTAACCCAGCGCATGACTGCATTGAACACAATTTGTTCGTCTTCAACCTCCAGCTCATCACTAAGAATGAGATCCAGAAGCTTGTCTTTCGAGAGCCCGCAGAAGTCTTCAGTGTCTCGAAGAGTCTCAAAGTGGATGAGGCACATCCTCCACGACAGTTCATAAAGGCGTTTGCACTGATGGGCGTCGGAAAGCAGCATCATCCCTAAGCAGTTAGAAGCATGCAAATTCTTCTCCAAAAATTCTGCCGCTGCATCACGGATGTCATGAAACTGCAGCATATCTCCAGCCTCGAGAAGTGACTCTGCGTTCTCCTCATTGATGATGACACGTGAGGAGTAAGCAAAGTCCAACAGCAGCTCCAGAACTTCTGGGTGAACACTGTCTCGAAAGTTAACCTCACTGTCAAGGCTTTCACGAAGGCCACCGCTAAACATGGCCTCAAAGTAGCGACTGCAAGCGGCAAGCACAGCTCTGTGACAGGGAAAGGAGCGGTCGCCTGCCCATAGTGTCACATCTGTGAACATGCACTGTTTGCGCAGGGTATTGAGGTGGGTGAGCACACTGTCTGGATGAGATGGCTTGTGGAAGAGCGAAATATTCATAGAGCCTGTGCTCGTCCTGGACTTGCGGTTTTCATGGACGCTGACTGACATCTTTTCCAGCACGTCCAAATTTTCACTGGTTCCAATACCCCGAACTAGGAAAATACAAAAGCACAACAAAGGAGGTTAGCAAGTGCTCTATAAAGGTATTTTCAGTATTGCTGTGCATGTTTATGCTCTGCAATAAAATCACCACTGAGAAAGTAGTTATGTACGGTGCTTTATCAACAAAATTTATAGCCAACTAGTGCCACTTTTATTTTTCAGCTGCAGACAACACAACTGTTGGTTTTGGACTTTTTGATGATTAGCATTTACTTAAATGTTGTAGTGTTTGGGTTGAAATGGCTGCGAAATCATTTTAAGCTTTTTTTTTTCTTGTGTATAATGTCCCGAGACTGAAAATGTATTGCATGAAAGACATTCTTCATAAGAAAACTTTGCTTGATATTCAGAGCTCCTTCAGTAATATTACTTCCAACAGTTGAGTTCCCTGTAATTTGTTCAGAGGATCTTAGAACTGTAATCCTGCTTTACACTTTAAAGCCAACACAAAGAGCACAATTAATCAAGTCTAATTCTCACATTTTAGGTTGACAGATTGTGATCAAGTTTAGATTCATAAGTCACTGATCCTTTGTTTTTGACAAAACCTTGAGAAAACTATGCAATAAATCCAATCAGATCCTTAAAATTAACACCTAAAGAAAACAAACATAAGAGTATCCCATCTACACTAATCAATAGTAGTTTTATTAAATTAAATGAGACCTTCCTGATGAATAAAAATGCAAGAATTAAAAAGAGAGCATCTATAATAAACTGAGGAACCTAATTATTCATGTTCTGATTCTATCGATCTTGTGTACAGCACAGTTTTTCCAAGTAATACAACTATGTCTTCATAAATTAATTTTAAATTAAACTTGTACTTTCTCTCTTATAGCAGTAAATTTACTTGAGTTTTGTAACAGTAAGCGTCAAGCTTTTTCAAGTGCAAATGAGAACATGAAAATTTAGGTACTTGATTTACAGTGCAAAAACGCAATTGGAAAAGCAAAGAAAATGGTATGCAGTTACCATAGAAAAATCATTTCAATGTAAATTATATTAATCAAAATGAATAACGATCACAAGACTGAAGGGAAATAATTGAGTTACTGCATAACTGTTTTTTTTTTTTCATGCAGCCCTACAACAAAGACAAAAACTAAGGTTTCATGAGCAAAAGTTCAATGGTACAAGTGGCTCATTGTATGAGTTTATGTGCTTGCATGTTAACTTGATCCTTTAACTGAAACCATTTTAGGATGTGCAAGAGAGGGGTGCAAGCATGCACAAATATTGTCGGGGGTCTTTATGGATCACACTCTCGGGATGACATGAAATCACGATGCAGGAGTTTGACCACAAAGGATGCAAGGTCAAGCTATCCGTGCAGAAAGCTATGCAGGGGCATAAGGGCAGCTGGGAGACTGGTAGTGGAGGGGTTGGATGCAGGGCTGCTGATGGGTGAATAAGAGAAAAGGGAGAAAGCAGGTGTCTAAAACCACTTACAGCGGCAAAAACTGCTGACCCACGCACAGGCACTGACAGTGAGGAACTGAGGGGGGGTCTGCATTGGTCCAAAAAGCGTCCCCTCAACAGACCAGGCTGACAGAATCCTTATTGGGGCCAGGGAACAAAAAAAAAAAAAAAGGCAAAGTACACATACAGTAGAAGAAGAAAACTTAAGATGGTCTCCAGTCATTTCTTGCAAGATACAGCACAGCTTTGTGACAATTCCTTAAATTAACAATTATAGCAACGGTGGATTTATACAGGTTTGTGGTTGAATGAAAAGGAGAGAGCTGAAAGCTCACAGCTTGATGAAACTGCCTTGGAGTTCCTGCATGGTTCATCCCATCATCCATGGTAACCATCACTCAACAACGGCATGAGCCATGCCAAAGTTGCTGAATCATTCAATGCAAACAAACTAACTACCTATCCAAGCGGATATTCTCACCAGCATGAATGACACCTTTTAATTGCAATGCCACTGAGAGGCTGAGTAACAAAGGTCTTATTTCTTTGAATGTTCTTCCTTTGTAAACATCTAGACTACTCGGACTAAATAGCCTTTCCAGGTTCTTTTCACAACAGTTCTTGGTATTCCAGTGCTGTATTTCAGTTAGGCTACTGCAATGGAAGGTGGGAGGTGCTCGTAGTGTTTTTACGGAAAGTCAAAAGCTGGAAAACTCGCCGATTTGAACAAGCTCAATGAATCACTGGCCTGCATGGTCCTTCATCAGGACTAAGTACTTCTATCAGCACTCAGGCTGAAACATATTTTACACAAGTATGTGGATGCAGACATTTCTCGCTGTGCAAGCTCGATTTCTCGCACCACTGCTTTACGAAATGTTGTAATACACAGTCCATTATCAATGAGCTGCTATTTGGGGCACTGTAATGAATGTCTTTTGGCTTGAAAAAATAATTAATTGTACCTTTAGGGGTACAACAACTTGTCAATGAGGGAGTACCCCAATGGACAACTTTGTATTGATCCTTATTTTTTCCGGAAATGCTAAATTCATTTAAAATACCCCTTTAACACTTCACTAAATGGTTGCTACAGACAGTACTCACAGCCATTGTTACAGAAAGTTATAGTAGTATGGGCGAACTGGCCATAATTTGGCTGAAATTAAGAAAGAAAGACAATTTACGAAAAGCATGCTAAGCCTTACGTTTAATTCCTTATTTATGATTACAACATAAAGCAGCATTTTTCAACCCTGCAAGGAAGCCCAGAACTGGACATCTGAACATCTCCCTTATTTGACACTCATTTCAGGACACGGAGCCTCTAGAAATGAGCTGACGAGATGAATCAAACATCCAAAATGTTACAGGAACAAAATGGAGAACCATTGGTAGTCTAACGAACCAGGTGAGTAATTAAGGCAAATATGATTGTAATGTTAGGGTCATGAAACCTTTGCAAAAGTAAGCGGCAGCCAATATGCGGTTAGAGAGGCGTTTGTTTACTTAAACTGTGACCAATGCAGAAATAACTGGAATGAACATCAAATTCTACTGCAGGACAAAGATGATACATTCAGGTGCACTGACTTTTATATCATATAAACGTTTTATTAGTATACATCTTCTCTAGGAGCAGGTGTTCTGTGGTTCGGACTTAGGTGGGGGAAAAAAGCAAATAACACTATTCTGTCCGTCGTTAACCCCTCGCCTCAATACACTATGAAAAGTGGTTGTACGTTAACAAGTGTAGCCAATATGGAATACTACTACTACTAATAATAATAATAAAAAATGCGCACCAACTAAAGCTACAGTTAGCCCGCTTCCTATTACGCTAAAAAAAATGTAAAGAGACACCTGCTTAAATTGAGAACTTACACTGTGGTAAATTTTAATTTTAAGATAAAAAGTCACCACAGTTACATCTAAAAAATGACAGATTCAGCTGCGCTTATGTTTATGGCGACCGCTCATTAACGACACTATGAATGAGGAGCTAATGCTGTTAGCGGAGACTCGTAACTCAGCGTACTGACATGCAGAAGAAAGCCTGACAAACTTCTGGCGATTAGAAACACGTTAACGCGCTGCTGTCCCTGTAAGCGATCATTATCTTCCGATTTACACCCATCGGAAGAGACGAGAGGTCGTCACCATTCCCTATCCAGCTCACATCTAATCCAGACTGAGTGTATTGGCTTTTCCAGCTCTACCGAAAACAGGAAGAACAGTGCAGATGTTGGTTAGGGTGTTATTCATCTGAAGCTCTTTTACTTTTTTGCTCTAATACAAGACTATTTTTTAGAAAGACATGGCATACTTACAGTGTTCTGGGCGCTAGTGAGAAATCCTGACGTCGGGCAGTTTCGGAATTAGGGAAGGAGTCATAGTTTTGTTCACCTCTCGTCTGGTTGGCTGTGTTGTGTTACTTTGTTCACATTCCAGTCCTCACTGATGAAACACCGTGGAGTCTCTTGAGGTGATATCCAAAAGCAGAGGAATGGGTTGATTGGCGTGCCGTTGACCAATCACGCAATGAGAATTTATGCAAATATAAATTGTAGCCATTACGAACGTTCCAACCTGCAAGTCTGCGCTGTTTACACTACAAAACAACCAATGGCGGAATAGTGGGAGGAGCGTCCCTGAAGGCGACGACAGCGAATCACAACAATTAGCAGGGAAGTATTATAACTTATAATTTATTATTTAATTATATAATATATCATTTAAAATAGCTACAAAGACGGATCTTCACAACAATTAGCAGTATTCTGGCAAATATGTAATTGCATTTGAATAATGGCCTTTTTTTTTGGAATGAAAAAAGACCGTATTTAGACATTAGATAATATTGCACAATTGCTTAGTGCAATCTATAGTTCTATTCTTTTCCATGTATTTTTTATTTTATGTGTGTGAATGTAACAATTGTAAATGGAAAATTTTTTTGAATGCAATGCTTTTAGCTCCATCTAGTGGGATTGTTCTATAGCTATTATAAAGCAACATAAACCTTGATCTGTTTACCTATCTGATCATAGATGCATGTAGACGCATGTTTTAATGCAAACTCAATGTTTGATGGACCCTGCTGAAGTGAACTCGTATATTATCTAATGTCTATATGATTGCATATAGTATAGTTAACCTTAAAAAAAAAAAAATGCTTCTTCAGGCGATAGACTACTTGAAGATCTATCATCGTAAAATTCTTACATTTCTCACTTGTAATATACTTCAAATTGTTTACCTTTCTTTTGCACAATATTAGGTTAATTCATACACATCAATATTTTAAGTTAATCTGTTATATTTATATTTTTAATATTAATGTAGTTTTTTTGTTGTTGAAATAAACAGTTTGTGTTAATGGTCTTTCTGCAAATGAAACTCTGGCATTTCATCTCTTAGTGTTCTGGGTTAATCACTTGAGCCTGTGAATTTTCTAGTCTGTCCCCGTGCTGCTGAAGCATGTGTAATACGATCAAGTTCACTTCGATTTGAGTCTGAATGCGTTTTCTGGGCCAGTGCATTGAGACCACTGCCTTGTACTTGGCTTAGTTAAAGAGATGGTTGAATTTCATTGGTGGCCATAATTAACTATGCTCCATCTGCAAAATCACCAAGGGAGTATCCTCCATTAGTTGTCTAAATCTAATCCGGGACCAAAGGCTCATAAGTGTAGAGAAATGTGCTGATCTTTACTGTGTTAATTCATGCAAGACAGGCAGAGTTTTGACCGCATATGCTGTGGTCATTAGGAGTCAGATCATGAAATTGTAGTACTATAATAAAGCCACAGACTTACTGCAGTGCTTAAACCTTTTTTTTTTACACCAGCAAAAACTGTTGTAAGACTAAAAAGGCACGCAATGTGAGACGCATCTAATTTTAAATGCTGAATACATGCCATATAAACCAGACAGGGTAAGCCAGGTGGCAAAATAGAGGATTATATAGATTAAATAATATTTGTAAATGTCAAGTCAGATTTATTTGTGTAGCACTTTTCACATTTCAGAGCAGCTTTACAGAAAATGGTCATGTTTATAATATCTTAATGTATGTCTGCATGTGTGCAGATTATACTTTTCTATCAACTTTATATGCAATAGTATTACATTTTTGTCAATATATATATATATAGTTTATATCTGCCTGTTTATCTGTCTGCTAAAGACAAAAGCTTTCAAAAGCATTCAGAACTGATAAATCTCAATTTTTATTAAAAGATGGATCATTATCGCAGGCATTACATTTAGTGCGACTTCCACTTGATGAATGACCCTGATGAAAAGATGGTAATGTCCCTCATCATTTTTAACTTTATGCACCACAAATATGCAGCTGGCCACTAAGAGGGCCACGGGAGAGCCCATGGGTTATCTTCACATGACAAATGCGCCCTAATGATATTTAAAGATCACTGTAAACTTTCCAACAGTGCTTGGTTTTATGTAAATTTAACTTCCTATGGTGCACTTGTTGCCAAACAATAAAATCTGACCCACATGATGTACCGCTGGTGCTTTGAATTTCCAATGATAAGTTCTCAATGTGAAACAGTTTGTAGAGAGGTTTTTATGCAACAGAAGTTATGTGTACTCTGTCATAACCCCTGATCTGATTAAAGGTCAGTTTGATCTTTCTAGCCAAGTTCTCTGTGCAAAAACGCAATCTGAACATGGAAGACACACTCCACAGGTCACCTAACCATGGACGTTTTCCCAGTCGTCATCTTAGATTAGAAACCTGAAACAGCACTTAATCAGTTGTAAGTATATTATTATTATTATTAGTCATTCATGCAATATAAGAGTGAGAATTAATACTTACGCATTTATTTATCTATATGCATTTATTTAATCATTTATTTATGTAAACACATTTATCTATCTATATGCATTTCTTTATCTATATCCTTTTATTTAGGCATTTCTTTATCTATATCCATTTATTTAGACATTTCTTTACATGCATTTATTTTTGGCATATATATATATATATATATATATATATATATATATATATATATATATATATATATATATATATATATATATATATTCATTCCTTTTTATCTACTTATGTTTTGTTATATGCATTAAATATTTAATAGTATAGAAAAGGATGCATTCATTTAACAAATATGGCATTTTACACTAAAAAGTACAGTAATTTTGTAATTTATGTAGTCACATTGATCATTTTGCTTCAATAAAAAAAGAATAATAATATATATATATATATATATATATATATATATATATATATATATATATATATATATATATATATATTATATTTTTTGAACTTAAGCTACTTGGTGATGACCATTGTAGACTATATGGTTTTTGGAAATTTTCGATATGTATTCCTTTCATATGTATCACTGAAAGGCGGTAGACTAGTTTGCAGTGTACTAATCCAAGTGAAACTGTGAGGCTTCAGAGCGTCTGGTGTCTTAGTTGCCGTCATCTGGATGACAGTTCATTTAGGCGAGATGCTAATGACACTGGGTCCCTCAGCTGAAACAAATCAAGCATCTGATGAACCCGTTGTGGTTTTGCAGCCCCATATTTACAAGTCTCTAAGTTTTCTGTGAAACTGAATCATGTGCTGAGGACTCCGTGTGATCTGTCACCAGATGGATTTTTTTTTTTTTTTTTTATAAATACATTTAGGAATGTGTTCAGTGGATCTTTGGTTACAGCTATGTGGATCCTCAAACAACATCCCCATATGTGCTTGTTGATTTCTAAACCATGGGCTCCTTGAGGAGATGAGCTTCCTTCGTCTTCCACTCTTCTGGAAGGTTTTCCACTGATGGAACATGACTCCTGGGATTTGTCCCAGTTTAGACTCGAGCATCATTAAGATCAGGGACGGATGTTGAGAATATGGGGTCTTTCTAACGGCTGCTGTCCCAATTCATCCCAAAGGTGTTTAGTAGGGTTCAGGCCTGGGCAATGTGCGGGACTATCAATCATGTTTATGGAAAGTGGGTAGTGTGGTTTCTTTGCCTCCTCTTTTTTATTTTTTTTTCCAATCTGCTGTTAAACTTTTTTTTTTTTACAAAGTGTTAATTAAAACATTTACTAAATACATGTTATTTGTTTGCCTGCATGTATTGTGACCATTAAATGACATCTTCAAATGTCAGAGGGTACTGTTAAATGGGTTTGACTGACCAAAAAGTTAATGGGAATCCGTGGCCTAAATAGTAAATAGCTTCGAAAACAAAATAATTCAAATGACTTAAGATGGCATTGGAGTACTTTCATAACACTTTAAATACTGGGACACACTGGACCCTTTTCACTTTTTTTTTTTTTTTTTCAGAAGTCGAAGTCATCATATTTGGGTAAACTTCTAGTGGTGAATGGAAACTACAAAAACAAGGGAGAAATGGCTTACAGAAGCATGAACATTTTTCCATCTACTCGCAGTATACTGTGGTGGTGGCGTCAGAAAATATACATGTACTATGTAGATGGTGGTTTTTTTAAATCATTTATCATTTTTAGCGCTTAAATGAGTAGTTCACCCAGAAAAGAAAATCATTTCATCATTAACCCAGTCAACGTCAATGACCACCATCAACAGAAAAATAGTATTTGTAGTATTGACTGAAGCATCCACAAATTTTTTTTTTTTTTTTTTTTTTTTTTTTTTTGCGCAGCCTTCTAATTTCTTATGCTCTGATGTTAATCATGATGTTGGTTTGTGCTTGAGTTATTACTGATGGTCAGCCATGACAGCTGAAGGTTTTGCAACCGAAATGCAGAAATTCATTTCACTCTCATAACTTCTTTTCCCTTCTATCTTTCATCATCCAGTAAGGGTGAGATGGGAGTTAACGAGGAGGTAATCTGATGAGGATAGTTTTCTGCCTTTAAATCTTAACTGTGCTTGCAGCAGTAGGCCTTGGCCTTATTTATTTATTTATTTACAGAGAAAGATTTCGAAAAATTGTGAAAGTCGATTTCTATAAAAACATATACTTTATTTATTTTGCGACCAAAGCTTTTCAAAATTGCACTGCTATTGCCTATGGAAAATGATTTGAATATATAATAACAAAATACCAATGTATTGTGAAGCAACTTGATGCTATTTTTCTTTCTGTATTTTTTTTTTTTTTACAACATGTAAATATGAACTAAGCTCTTTATGCAGTATCTTATGTGAGGCAGCATTTGTGTCTGTTTTTATCTTTTCCCCAGAGTCACAGTTCAAGTGAAGCACCTTAATTAATGTAAATGAAACTCTGTTTGAACTCAGTGGCTGTTAATTCGAGACCCGGTCTTCCCATTCCCAACGAGTCTCTTGTAACTCAATGTGTCCTGTCTGCATATATCTCCTCTGATTACCGCTGATGTTAATTGCCTCACTTATACTGGCCAGAGAGTTCATAAAATCTTAAATGAGCTGGGGTTGAAATACAGGCCGCTAAATCCAGCTGTGTATAATGCAAGCACATAGTGCTTACATGTTAATGCCATTTCCTGTCAGGCTAGTCAAGAATGTGCGCTATTAGCTGTCATGACCATGTCAAGAGCTGTCATGACATCCTTCTCCTGTAGTTTATGAGTATGTGAAGTGCAGTGTGACCACAAGAGGGAGATAACCAGCCATGTGTTGTAGAAAAAAACAAATGTACTGTAAATCACTGTGGCTCTCTGCTTTTGTTTCAGGACACAGACTGTATGCTAGATATCAAGTTGATGATTTTTTTTTTTCTCAATTCTAAATGTTTATCACACCAAAAAAAAAAAAAAAAATTATGATGACCTGCACAGGCTGAGCAATGTCCTCTCTCATGTTAAAAGTGAAGTGACATTCAGCCAAGTATGGTGACCCATACTCAGAATTTGTGCTCTGCATTTAACCCATCTGAAATGCACACACACAGAGCAGTGAACACACACACACACACACACTGTGAGCACACACCCGGAGCAGTGGGCTGCCATTTATGCTGCGGCGCCCGGGGAGCAGTTGGGGGTTCGATGCCTTGCTCAAGGGCACCTAAGTCATGGTATTGAAGGTGGAGAGAGAGCTGTTCATGCACTACTCCCACCCACAATTCCGTCCGGCCCTAGACTAGAACCCACAACCCTTCGATTGGGAGTCCAACCCTCTAACCATTAGGCCACAACTTCCCAAAAATGTATTAGCATTAAAGAATTGTCTCCTAAATTTGGTTCAAATTATTTTTTACAAATTAAAGATTTCTTTAAAATATTTGACCATGGACCACAAAACCAGATATTTGTAGCACGTTTGTAGTTATAGTTTTAGCAATAACCAACAATAAATTGTATGGGCCAAATGATACATTTTTCTTTCATGCCAAAAATCATTAAAGTAAAGATCATGTTTTATGAAGATATTTTGTCAATTTCATACTGTAAATATATGAAAACTGCATTTTAGACTAGTACATCAATGGAATGATGCCCCTTAAGACACACACACACACACACACACACACACACACACACACACACACACACACGCACACACAGTAACAAGGAGAGGGTGTGTGTGTATGTGTGTACCATGTCATAAGGGTATTTTTTTTTTAAATTGTGTGTGTGAGTATGTGTGTGTATGTGTGTGTATGTATATATATATATATATATATATATATATATATATATATATATATATATATATATATATATATATATATATATATATATATATATAATTATAATAAATTGAAAACCTTTTGTTTTCAATGGGAGAATTACAAAATCTAAACCCGTCTTTTTGTAAGGTTTTAGTTTTTTTTTTTTTAAACACTTTAACGCACATTAGATATTAATACATATAATACATACATTATAATATAATGTGTGTGTTTGTGTGTGTTCTGAATTAGTGCACCTTATTGTCATAATTCTGTAAATGTGAGTGTCTACAGGCGAAAATAGGTGTAACATTAGTTACCTGAACTTACTTGATTATTTGAATTTTTAATTATCCAATTAACATTTTGTATAGAATTAAGTATATATATATACAGCTGCAGTAAATGGACCCTTTGCTTCCCCCTCCCCTTTTCTATCCCCCGGTTTACTTTTTTGTTGCAAGGCTGTTGGTGCAGGAATTGAGTAGGTGGGTGAGCTGGAGGATGGGATAAGGATATTGGAGTGGGGTGGGAGAACTGGCAGCCCATACTGAGGTCTGATTTCACTGCCCTCTCTCTACATGTTTTATGGAAAGTGCTATTTCAGCCATCCCCAGCATGTGAGTGCCATCGCTTGGTCGATTGCTCATGTTACAACCGTGGTTTGAGTGACAGTCAGACTTTCTGGCACACAAAAGAGCCCGCTGGAAAATCCTGAGACTGATCGAGGTTGGACACTTCCACAGCACAGGTTCTGTTGCTTTGGGAACAAGATACAGATGCACATCCCATTCAGGTTGCAGGACAGGTGGGAAAAGAGTCTAGTGTCCACCGTGGGCCTGATGAAAGGGGGAGATACGAAACTGGCAGTGAATACGTGCCCTCTGAACACGTATCTTTCCAAAAATACCATTAATGGCAAGAAAAGATGCTTAACGTGGTATTTTAAGTTAGTGGACCACGAGGGAATGAGTCATCCACTTTAATTTGACGTTGAGATTTGCAGATGGCGATTAGACTCATGATCAGCAGTGTAGTAAGCATTACTGGCTGCTGTCAAGTAAACATTTTGACAGATTTTTCTGATACATTAAAAAAAGTTAGTTCTAAAATTAGGCTACACTCCTTGGAGAGTCCTCTATTTTCCTAAACATAGCCGTTTCCTTTATTTATGGACATTAAACTCACAAAAAGAGCCCCATGTATGGAAGCTATTTTCTGGTAATTCTTGAATGAAGTTTAAATTCAAGTCACAATAATGAGAAATAGTTACAGTGTTGAAATATTAAGCAACAGTATTGAAAGAATAAAACCGCGACTGTGATAAATAGCTGCAGTTATATATTTAAAATCCTAAATAATTGACTTCACATGCTAATTAGGACTTTTTGATAATCATAATTTTGTTATGATGAATAATTGTAACTTCAAGACGCAATTGTGATATAAAAATGTCACAATTTAGGTGTACGTTTGCTTCTATTTCAGTTATAGAAATTTAGAAGTAAAAAAACAAGTTTTAAAAGGCCCATGGTTTTTCACAGAATGATAAGCAAAAGACTTCCATTGAGATAAAAATGAGAGCTAAAGAGCCAATCTCCCTTTTATGATTTGTTATGATTACTGCAATTTTGCTTGCTTGTTTTTTCCTTGGTTATTAGATGAAAGTAAACGATCATCCACTCTTAAAACCTGAGAGAAATTTAATCTCATATCTAATGGGAGCCAGCAACTCGAGATGGCTGTCTACGTGCATTTCATACCGAGGTTATCTTTTGCTAAGCGCACTAGATGACAAGTATGTCTGCTTAAGGGTCTCAGTATCCACATTTGCGTAATACCCCTGTAAGAAGGTCTGAGTGTGGAATGAAAATCGGTCTCGGATGTGAAATTTTGTCATCACTTGATCAAACCCACCTCCTTCAAAAGCACGAGAGTTAGATTTATGAACTGTGAACATTAAAACAATGTGTTTTATTAATTCTAGCGGTATTTTTGCGTGTCTTTATACAGTATAATATTTTTTCTGTAACGTCAACATATAGCAGACGCTAAATCAACCACACCACATCACTTCTATTAAATCTACAGCCAATGAATGACTCTCATTAGCCAGGAATTTAACTCTTTAAGAAGAATCATCTCTATGGGTTTTGGACTTCACTAGTTTGGGTTTGTGTCATTTCCCCTTTGATTTACTCACCCTCGAGACATCCTGGTGAATATGATTTCTTCTTTTGATGATGTCCTGGCTCTTCCAAGCTTTATAATGGCAGTGAATGGTGGTTGAGATTTTGAAGCAAAAGAACATCCATCCATCATCCATCCATCCATCCATCCATCCATCCAAAAAGTGCTCCACATTGCTCTAGGGGGTTAATAAAGGCCTTTTGAAGCAAACAGATGCATTTTTGTAAGAAAAATAGCCATATTTAAACCTTTATAAACCGTAATCTCTAGTTTCCGCTAACTGTCATACATGCATTCATGTGAGAGAATGGTGTTCCAGCGGGAAATGTAGGTGTAGCGAATTCCAATTCAAATTGTCTGAAAGAAGAAAGTCATGTGCACCTAGGCTTGAGGGTGAGTAAAGAATTTGGGTTATTTTAATTTGAAGGGATGTCAGACTTTAATCAGAGCAGTTCATGACTGACTGTTTAAGTAATTGTTTTAATGATGCGTGTTAAGTTTTATTAGTGTTTTATTGAAATTAATGAATTTAACTTTTTTTGCTTAATTGGAAATCATATCATTCGGTAGTGGATTGACCTACAAAATACTAAAAGATTTGGATTCCTTATGATTCCCATTCCTTTTTTAAAAGCCTTTTTGGATCCACCGCTCAGTTATCCAGGGTGGACTGAAATAATTTATTTGGGCTTTATAGCTTAGAACGTGTCCTTGGTGAGACTTTCAAGGACTGCATCCAGCCCACACAGTTTATCAATAATTTCTTGATGCCCGCTGTGTACTTGATTTTTCTCATTCACTTATTGATTTCAAGAAGCAAATGCTTTTATGCGCTTTCTTTTCCTCTCAGAACCACAGAGTTTGCTTGCGATACTTTTTTTCTCAATATCATGCAGAACATTGTAAACCGCAGCATCATTTGTGGAGTGTTGTACTAAAAGGGTTGAGGAGTCTTGAGGCCGGATGTTTATTTTTGCTTTTAACCTGGGAATGGTTCAGAACAAGATGTAAAGATGGATTGTTAACTGACAGCTTTGAGTGCCAAACACGCTTCCCGGCATCCTTAGCTCTGCTCTTATTTATTTATGAGACTCTGAGGAGCTTGGCATAGAAGTATGTCATAGGTGCCCTGCATCTCTTAGGTTGATAACTTATTTAACATGTTTGTGCTCAGAATGCTAGAAGAACAAGCAAAGTACTGTTCCCTGTGTAAAGAGGGTTATGCCACAGGGAAGGAGGGAGAAAGAAGAGGAGTGCTCTCTGTTGTTTTTGAGATGAAGCTAAACCTCTCTGTGTGGGACTTGATTGGGTCTCCTGAAAGGTACCCCCAGAAAATATGATCACGCTCTGCCTGCTTTGGCTGGGATTAAACTATCCATGGCTCCCAGCTGGTTACTGGACCTGTGGTTTCATAAGCCTCTTGAACCTCTCGAATGTTCTCGAAACAGCTTGTGCACCTTGAGCTCGCTATATATTTTACCCCACTCAAAGCTAATCTAAAGCTACAAAAAGTCCCTCAGGTCCCAAGCTTGTACGGTTGAAGTTGCATGCCTGTCAAGAAGACCATATACTGCTCCCATTGGTACTGTTGGTCTTGAAGTGGTAAAAACATAACTTTAGAGCATGCATGGTCTCATTTGAATTGGTACAAGAGCTTTAACATTCTGCACTTATAAATGTTACATCTATCTATCTGCCTCTGTCCATCCACCCACCCTAAAAACAATTCTTCTTTGCATTCATTTAATATCTAACTCTTGTCTGCAATCCAAATTCAAAATCAAGAATTGAATTGCAATTTCTTACAACCTCTGTAGTAAGGTGAAATATTGCTGGTAAACCTTACCTGTCTATTATTGGATGCTGGCTGACACACTAGTTGTTGCAGCTTAAGTAATTTAAAGGCATTGTTCACCCTGAAAAGAAAATGTAAATTTACTCACCAAATCCGTATGCCTGACTTTCTTCTGTGGAACATTAAACAACATACTTGAAATTCAATGTGATCTAATCAACATTGGAATACAATGGCTTTCACTTTAAACAAAACAATTAGACATTTTTAAAATACAAATTTTGTGTATCCATTTGTGCCTTGCAAGTATCTTTGCTGGTGTTTTTCGGGGTCCCTGAGCTTACTGCAAGTAAGTGGTTTGGAAAACAGGACCAAGAGACCAGAAGAGATTTGGCCCGCTGACAAATCCTGCAGCAGACAGGAGTCACTCTCTCAATGTAAAGTGTTAATTAAAAGGTTGGAAGACAGCCAAGCAGTCGTAAATTTGTAGTTGGAGGCAGCCGCTTTTACAAGACATGCTTCTCCGAGCTTCCTGTGCATGCCTAGCTGTGGCGTTCAACAGTTTTGTTCATTTTCCATCTTGGCAGACTAATGTTCTTGCACCGTGTGAAGTTCCTGTGATTGTTGTGACTGAACATCGCTGTCTAAACTTGGCAAACAAACTGACGCTAATGTGGGTTTAGATGGTGATTTACAGTTGTTTTGTTCTGATGCAGTTTAGCAGCACTCCAGGGAGAATAACGACCTGAAATGTGGACAACGTGGATAGGTTAAGGATGCAAACTTGTGCACTGGTGATACTTGCTAGATTTTGTGTCAGGCTGTTCAAAAGGATCCTGTTGCATGCTTGCATGAATAGGGTTTATTTTCACTTGTGCATTCCCGGCATAACATGCTATTCATATTGTGTGGTGTGGATGGACACATCAAGAAGCGTAAAGCGTAGAGTCTAGTTTGGATATCCTTCATTGGAAGGTCCTAAGTCTACTGCCCATACAACACCACAGACACATACATTTACAAACACTGCCATAAGCTGTCTAAAGAAGCTGTATAAAACCACAACACCCACCCCCCACAGAAAGATACAACACTCACTAGATGACTTGTGCCCCCTGGACTGATTTACATCCCATTGGCCACTAGGGTACACTTGGCCCTGTTCATTTTTGTCAGGCCAGAATCCAGTGGGGGAGTTTACCCAGAGGGGGGAGGGCATTTAAAAAACGGCCAGGTGCAACCCTTATATTGAGGACTCAGTGAGTGGCCTAGAGGCAGAGGAAGGAGGTAAAAGGAGACAGGAATCTATACCAGACATACTTCCACCTTTTGGTAGTCTTGGTCCTATATCCTTTTGTCCATTTCTCTGACCCTATTGACCATCCCAAGATGTACAGCTACAGTAAACCGGGTTACTTCACCTGGACAGCGACATTGAGAGAGTGTGAAAGCCTCACTAATGGGGGTAAGCGAGAAGATGCATCTCTGCAATGCTCTGAATGCACATCAAATCCTGCATTTGGCAAGAGCGTGCAGTGTGTAAAGAGAGCTCCTACCGGAGCTTGCACATGTAAATGTCTTGTTTTGCTTGCACAAAGGGATCTTTTGCAGCCTTTCACAGCTTTTGACCAGGTTGCATGAGCTTGGTGCATCTAGCATTTTTAAAAAGACTTGTGAAATCGTGAAAAGATTTGTTGCAGACGATCGCATGGGTACATTTACAAGGTTTACCGGAATCAACCTTTAAATGCTTGCTCGATTCTCAAGATAATCAGTCGATTGATTTGCATGTGTGCTAAGGCAATGCTTTGTGATTGGCGAGCCTACAGGTTGGGTGGAGCTCTTGACTTTTCCATCTTGATCCTGGCACATTTTATGGATTTTAGGCATCCACTTTGGGATGCTTCAAACTCCACCTGCTCTTTGCTCTTAACTGAGCTTAAGACGATATGAGTTATTTCCATCGACTCAAGACATTGCACAACAGCTGTATCAGGTTTTGTTTCTAAAATAAGATCAACCTCCTCTCTTCATGTCACAAATTGCCATGTCAGTCCTGTCAAAATAACATTATTTTTATCTTGCAGCCTTAACAGCGAACTCAGCGGTTGTTATTTGGCCTCCTTGCCCCCTTCATATGGTAAACGATCCATGAGTTTGCCTCTTAAATGTTGGGATACTTATGGTATTATGTAACTAAACAAAGACCACTGCTGAGTGACAGTTACATCCCACAATGCAATTGTGCCAGGATAATTCCATTGAGAGACAGCGAAAGCGCTAAAGCTCCTCCGGCTTTAGGAAGTCCACGTCCCACAGGTGTAGGTTATAATTTATAGACTCTGTCTGTCTGGATTAGAGAGGGATTCAGTGGTATTGTGTGTGATGAAGTCACCTTGCCACTTATAGGGATGTGATATCTGCAACATTTGACGCTATTTCTTAGTTTATAGAACTGAATGTCCACTTGCGTTGGTGTATGTGCGACACTTTAGATGTTGTTTACACTTTTTCAACAATATTGGTAAAAAAAGATATGACCTCCTCGGTGTAATTTTAGCCCAGGCATTTAAATATTTGTTCATTCTGCTGTGCCATTAGAGGCTTTAGGGAGATTAAGCCGAAAACCCAGAGGGTACTGCTGATGTGTCTCTAACGCTGAACACTGCTAGGGGACTTCAGGGTCAAACTTTTTTTCAAAATATTTTTTTCAGTATTATTAGCACATTATTCACCGGAGCCAGAGTTGTTTTTTGTGCATAATGTTTTCTGATAGTGGTCGGTTTCAGCCTAGATAATAATGACCGGACTTTGGCCTCTTGAAGACGTTAATTATATTGTACAAAAGACTAATGTGATAATCAGCTCTAATTGAATTTACCTGCACGGATAGAATGTTTGTTTTTCGATGACGTGAATTAGCATTGTGCTAATGCCACTTTTCAAGTGGATACAATTAACCAAGCAACCAAAATGATACTTGCAGTTGTTATTATTTTTCCAAAGCAGGTTTCTAGTTACCTCTTGAAGTTCAAGGACAAGTCATGCAATTTTCACCTACTCTTCATGGTGCCTGCTTCATCAGCAGCTGTTACACTAATGGAGACAATTTGGATTTGTTGGCTCCCAAAGGAATAAGGGAAGCTATTTACCATTGCTGTTTATTTTATCATTGCTTCTTTGGTATTTTTTCACAAAAAACTACTTAGAACAAGAATGGAACACATCACAGCCCTGTTGTCTTTTTTAAATATCAGCCAAATGCTAATGAAATATTGTAAGCTGATTAACATGCAAGAACCAAAGATAGAATACAACTTGTGTGGATGACATATAGAGAAGGAAGCCAAATGAAACCTTTGCAGTTCTGACCAAGCATTTGACCCCATCATGAACTTTTATCATTGTAGCTTGAGCTGGGAGTGTTACCTTTCAGCTAATAATTCTGCTAATGATTTGCCAGATCGCTATTTTATAAAAAAAAAAAAATGATAGAAGGTCAGGAAGTCGTGCTTGAGGTGGAACTTAAAGTGACTCTCGGTAGCCACTAGTTTGCCGTCTAAGGTATCTGGCTGTATTTACCACAGCGTTAGGAATCATTTACTAACTACTGAGAGAAGTTTTTATAGAATGAACATGACAGTGGTATGGCACAAGCTATGCTGTGCACAGAGAACTTTAAAAATGTCTAAAAATTACTTGGCAGAAATTGACACGTGATCAAATTTAATGCCCAAACAATGACAATGTTCTCAAACTGGTACATAGACTGATGGAGGGTCAATGAAGGATTGCAAATGTAAATAATCTGCAATTTTGTATATAGATTGTATATGTATGCATAGATGTTATTATTAATATTAATAAAATGAAGTTTATTAATATTAATAAAATACCTCCATTGATGGCTAGCACTGTTAATTTAAAGTGAGAATTATTGAATTAAACTTTTTGACTACTTTGTTATTCTTTTATGCTTGAAGGTAAAATCCAAGCTGTCAAAATTTGAAAGTAGTGTTTTATATTTATTTATTCTGATGTATGTTTTATCAGATGTGACAGTTGCTAAGCAATGAATTGTTGGCCAGGAAACAGTCAGTTTGGGAGAATGAGACGCTGGAAAAATCTTTTTTTCATTTCATAATAATTGCCGGATTTGATCTAAGAAATGCTGTTGTGCTTTGAACTGAGGAAGGATGAATCAAATATCGCAAAGCTTTTTGAAAATAGATCATTTGTGTCTTAAGTTAAACTTGAACAATTTTAGATAACAACAGTAATTTTGTCTCTTAAAAATTTTATTTACCAGGTAAGTCCAACAGGAGTTTATTATAGCAGGGTGTTTTTTCACAGCTGTATAAATCCCATAAAACCAAATTGGGAATTTAGGCTCGATGTATGTTAGTTCTGAGGTCATCTATATGCTAATGTATTTCTAACAGCTTTAACATTAAAAATCTACAGAAAAATTACATGCATCAAACCATCTTTACTCCCTTTTAAGATGGCAAATACTGTAAATATAGGCAATGTGACCTTTTTTTTCTTCTGAATCACAATCTTAATGTCACTTAATAGCAGTCAATGGCATAATTATGTCTTCATAATGTAGCTCTTATTAAATAGGAGGAGATGAATCAAATTTTTATGTGAAGGTCAGGCACTGTAAAGCCCTATCAGCTGTTAATATCAAAAGGCTAGTTTAAATGTTATATAATTATAGTTTTCACCATATATATCTGACTTGTTCACTATTACAAAGACCTTATAATCACACCCTTAGATGGTGCTACTGATGATTTCCCTCCATTTTTTCATACTGAATATAAGGCGTAATTGAAATAGAAGGGCCTTTTATCTAGACGATTATGATCCTCGTTTGGAAGAAATCTGAACAAGGTCTGGGACAGTTAAATTCAATCCAGGTATGCAGTGTAGGCGTCTTTGTTGAATGACCTGTAATAAAGTTATTTATGAGCAGATGGGTGCGTTTCTAAGCCTTTGACCCATGGCAGGCCAGCATCCAGGGTCAAAGGTCAGGCATGGCTGTCTGTAACATTCATGACCTGCTGATGTTTAAAGACGTGAAGCGAAAACATTTGCACTTTCTTGTGCAAACTTGTATATTTCAGTATTTTGACATTACACAAGTAACTATTGACAGACCTACAATGGTGCCAAGAGTTTAAATCATATATCGAATAAAAAATGAGAAAATATACACCGAGATCTTGCAAGTCAGACAATTTTTTTCTCTAAACTCTTCGACCATGGAAGAAAAAATAACGCAGCGTGGGACTTCATCTCACACTCGTGTCTTTTTTATGTGTGTTTATATATTGCAACTTTCAGAAATGATAATGTTGGCAGATAGGAGTGTTAACATCAAATTAAGTGTTTAGCTTCAGTATTACTACAGAATACTTCATGTATCTATTTCTAATAAACATGAACCTATATTGCATCTGTATGTAAACTATGTATGCATGTTTTTTTTTGCATTATTAATGCAGTAGTGTAGAGAAATGTCAACACACGCATAAGCCCATAACACCTCTAGCTCTCTCCCTCTCTAGCGCACACTCTCAGTGGCTCATTTGGCTCGGAGCAGAGGTTTATCTCTTTTCCATCTGTCTGCTACAGCTCAGTGACTCCTAATTTATCATTCTGGTCAGAAGTGAATAGCCGGGTTTCTTCCTTGGATCTCAGTGCTGAGAATGGAATATCAACTCTTTATGTTGTGATTTATAGTGTAGCAACCGAGTCTATTGCCGGACTATTTTAAGAAAGCATATGCAGTTACTGACATGCAATAGAGGCTTCTACTTTTGAGCGGGTGTGGGCCTGGAATTTCACTGACTTGATTAATGTCATCGATGAGAAAGCTGATTTTCCATAAATCCTTTGTTGATGATTTATGATTGACATGCCGAGGTGCTTTGTGTGTGGGGTGCGCTTGATTTGCATTATGCATTTGTCAATATAGAATTTGCCAGTGTGGCTGGATGAAGCCGTGTCCTTTTAATTTGACTCAATGCCGAAGTTTGGCCACGGTTCTTTGGCACTTGCTGCACTCCCAGCGGCTCCGGACAAACTATACAGAGAGCCTGTGAACTTCACAGTGCCCTTTTCGTAACAGTAGGAGATGAACTGAGAATCCCAAACTATCATTTCATATTTGTCTGTATAACAGAGGTGCCAACCAGAGCCTTCCTAAGCACTTAGAGAAAAGTCCATCTTTGTTGCGCACACATGTTCATCAACATCAACTTTGACTGCCCATAAGTGGCTCTAAATAAGAAGCAGTGTTGGGATAACATATTTCAAGTAACGCAAGTTACGTAATCAGTTACTTTTTCAGATAGTTGGTAAAGTAACACATAGCTTTTAAATTTACAAGAAAATATCGGAGTTACTTTTTCAAATAAGTAACGCAAGTTTCTTTGTTTTCCTGTTTATTCATTGACACCTCTGCAATTAGTTACCTTTTTATGGAGGTATACCATTTACCTTTTTATTTTTATCTATCTGTGTGTCTGTCTGTCATTGTCCGTTGAATTTTAGTGATGTGCATGAATGACAATTGAAAATGGAAAAGGCTGAGATTTGAACAATAGCATTAGAGATGGTGGAGGGGTGGTGGGTAGTTTGCAATGGAATGGGTGTTTTGTTTGTTGACTTAAGCCTCTTACTCTTTAGCCCAGTCTAAGATGAAGGTCAAAAATGTTTTTAAATAGAGCTGCGTACTCGAGGGAAATGTCGAGTTATGCTGGGAGGGCAGGATGCGAATAGAGAACATCTCGCACCGTCATCTAATTAGTTCCGTCTTTTGCTTTGGATGCGTCAGAGTTGACGGCAAACTGTCCAGCTATGTGAGAAATGCTGCACTCATTAAATACGAGTTTTCTTGTGCTGTGTCTACAACTTTTTTGATGCATGATGATTTATTTTAAATGTGCTTCATGCTGTTCTTGTTATCTGTGGAACAACAATATTGACATGACTCGGTACATTTATCTCCATTTTGATATGATGTGTTGTCACTGTGGCATGTTAAGTCATGTTTCATATACTGCCCTCTAGTGTTTAAGCATCATATTGTGTGTGTGTGTGTGTGTGTGTGTGTGTGTGTGTGTGTGAAGCGTTTTCATGTTTTATTATTTATTTCACCATTGGAAACTAAATTTATCAGCATTCGTTTCATCGCTAAGTTGATCTTAATATATTCAGATAGTATTTTCAGTTTTTATGGTGTTGTAGAAAAGCATTTGCATGCCTCCTCTGCAATAAAAACTTCAGTTTGTTTTACACATGATCGGCCACAAGACCATGTTCCAACATGGTGTTGAATGTTATGCCAAGCTCATTGCTCTCATTATAATGGTTCATTTTACCCAGCTAAGCTCCCATTTACTGTGGCATGGTAATTTTACTTCAAAGTGTTATTCCAAACAAGCTTCCATTCTGCCAAATTACGACACAAAGTGTCAAACTGTAACCCCTAGCAGTGCCCAGGCAAGATTTTTTAAATTCATTTGGCACACTTCCTACCTGTAAACTCATATCAGTTCAGATGAGAATTACTTTCTGATCAATCCTGGTGTTTATCCAAATCTCTAACCTGCCGAAAGATTATTGCCATAACCGATTACCTTTCATGGACTTGAGAGGTAACTAAAATAAAATGCTGAGGCCTTGATCATAGCTGCAATTAGCAAGAGCTGCTAATTCTTATTTTAGCCTGGGAACAAATGGTGGGGTGGAAACTCACTCAGCTCTGAAACCCGAACTTGTGAAATACGTCTGAAGTCGGATAATGAGTGACCGGGTCACTCGGAACAGGACAGAGGTGAAGATGGATGCTGTACCAGGAGCTGTTGTTAACATGTCCTGCGTCAGCTCATCGCTGTACGCCTGGGAAGGAGTCAAGGTCCCTTCTGGGTATCAGGCTTCTGTTACCTAAAACACACTAATTTTAGTTTAGTTTTGTTTACAATTAATAACACACATCTGACTGGGTTGAAAATACTTACTATAATTCCACTTGAATGTGCGAAGCTGTGTGTTGACGTTCTCTGAAGAGTGTAAACATTGTGGCACTTTCAAAATTCCTCTGTTTATTTGAACATACAGACGTGTCACATTGTTGCTCAACCAATAGCATGAGTTTTTTAGGATCACCTGTTTCTCTGGCAGACTGTTTGGGGCAGAAGTGTCGGTGTGACGGACAGACTTATTGTTATTGTTATAATAATAATGATTATTTGTCTTATTAAATGTTTAACTATTATCATTATTATTATTATTACCGTAATAACTCTAAATTGTATTTTTTATAATATAATTAAAATTTCCTTAGCATGATTATTATTATTATTATTATTATTATTATTATTATTATTATTATTATTATTACCATAATAACTCTAAATTGTAATTTTTTATATAATAAAAATTTCTTTAACATTATTATTTTTAAATAAAAACTATTATTATTATTATTTGTGTAATTACATTTTTATCATTATTAATATTAATGTTATTGTTATTATTATTATTATTCATTTCATTTTTAATTATCTTATTTATTTTTTCATTATTAAATTTGTTTGTTTGTTGTTGCTGTTGTTGCTGTTGTTGTCATTACAACAAAAACGGCTTTATATTGTATTTTTTTTCTATTTTTTATTCTTTAATGTAATTGAATTTTCAACATCATCAACAACAACAACACCAACAACAACAACAACATTGTTATTATTATTACTACTTATACTACCACATCATAAACAACTCTGTTGTGTTTATTGATATTGTATGTTTCTGATTTTTTTTTATTCTATTTTTCTACAAGTAATGTAGATCATTTTCGCTTTCAAGTTTTTCATCTAAATTTACAATCAGTTTTATTATTAAATGTGTGTTGTTGTTGTTGTTGTTGTTTTATTATTCATTTCAAATTAATAAGCCATTTTAGTTACATTTCATGGTAGTGTTAAAAGTCAGCATTAAATATATATATATATATATATATATATATATATATATATATATATATATATATATATATATATATATATGGATAGTTTAAGGATTTAAGCAATAAGTTCATGAAGTTGGAAAATGCTAATGCAAATGCTGGGCTACATATGGTCTGCGTTCCCTCTGCAAAGATTACTCAGCTTATTTGTAGGCCGACAGCCGTCTTTTTTGGCTCCATAAACATAAACAAAATCCCCCTGACTGTAGAGGAAGGACTCGGGTAACTGCCAGCGAATCAGCTAATGAAACCGACGCACATAAGCCTTCATCAGCTGCTGACTATAAACATTCTTCTTTGATCGGACCATTAATGCAAAACCGTTTGATGACGCACTGCAAATAAAAGGGCATGACAGGTGCTGCTCTTGTTTTGTTCTGCGCAAGTTCTGGTGGTCAGGTAAATATTTTTTTCACAAATGTACTTTCAATGTCAAATTGAATCTCGAGCTGAAAGTATCCAAGCAACTGAACTATCACAGATGCCCGCTTTTACTAAATGGAAAACCTACCCGTATGAATAGTGGCCAATTCAGGCCAACTTTTTGTCAGTCTGGTTATAGGTTTGCAGTGTTGCATTTGTAGGGTGCCTATCCTCGCTTTGATTTCTCTGAACAACATCTTGATCTCATCAGTTGCACTAGAGCTGTCATCGCCCAGGATTCATGTCCTCTACTTACGTTCAGTTTCCTAAAACAGTGGTAAAAATAGCTGTGTGTTTGCAGCCAGACACAATATTCTTGCTTTGGCCTGATGGGACATTTAAGTCATCTTCCCCATAATAGTGTAGTCGGCAGATTAAACTGTGCCCATGATTGAGATAATTATAAGGTCTGAGAAATGAAGGGCGAGTGTAAATTTGAAGAGATACTGTGCTGCTTTATTCTCATGAAGATTCAAAGAGACTGAATAAAAGAATACAAATTGTTATCATACTGACTCAAATGAAATAATTGTGGATGGACACAAAAGCACCAATAAACTATGATTAAAACTCACTTTATTCAACTAGTTACATTATATGTCTTTTGAGGCTAAACTATAGCTTTTAATTAAGATTCAACTCGCGTTAAATCGCTGCCTTTGAGGCATTGTATGGAGCTCAACACCTCCAGAACCAGAATTGTGATTTATCTGATTCAAAACATTTGACTCGAATAAAAAAAAAAAAAAAAAAAAAAAAATGTCATTGCTAGTTTCTCTCATGAACATTTAAAAAGATTTTCATTCAGTTATGGTGTTAACTTCTGTATGTTCCTCAAATTGAAATTTTCTTGTGACCTTCAGAAGGTTATACATCTTATGGACCACTTTTATGACGCATGTATGATGTTTTTTAGTAATTTGGAACATTACAGCACATTTTAATTATGTGTTTAATGATGTGGAAACGATATGAAAGCTAGCTTTACGTTTTAAAACACATTTGCGTCAGTGAGTTGGATTCAAGAACCAAGGAATCAATTGAATCGAATTTGTGGGCCGTCTGATTCAAAAGATTCAATTCAAAACAAAGATTCATTATAAATTCGCCATCGCGGCTTACTCTTATGAACATTTAATACATTTTCAGTAAATAATGACGTAAATGGCTGTATGATCCTCACACGAAATTGTTGTTTGTCTTCAGAAGATAACAAATGGGTAACACGGACCACTTTTATGATAATTTTATGGTGCCTTTTGGTCATTGTAACTTTATTCAGCCCACTTTCATTGTATGGAAACGAGTGTCCCTGACACAAAAGAAAGGTAAACAGGTTTTGAGCTATAAGAGAGTGAGTAATGACAGAACTTTCATTCCTTTACATAAAAGTGGAAGTGCTGTGTGCACGCGCGTCTTTACTTTGTACAAATGACCCAAACCTTCCTACAGAGTTTGAAGACGGAAACTTTCTTGGCATCGATTACACACACCGGCCTCCCACACACTTTCACCACATGTAGCTTTGCCAAAAAGCTGTCACTCACAAGCTTTGGGATGGCTTAGCTTGCTTTTTTCCAAAACGTCAGCATTTTGTCTTTGCATGATCATGCGCTGAATATGCCAATTCATGCAGTAGCAATACCTTAGAAAGAGAGTGGGTGTAACATTTAGAGACACAAAACTGTTACAAGTACCAATTATCCTCAGTATTCATTTTGTAGGATTATTGTTATTATAACTAATTAGATTATAATTTAATTATGACATTTTCGAAAACAGGCTATTAACTGAGGTTTCCATATGAGAAAGCTCCATTAATGTGAGTCGCCTAACAGCTACTTGTGTATTCATGTGTGAACGCATGTTTGCGTGTTTATTCCATGTTAAAGCACTTTGTCATATGTTGATGACACTCGTTGCACTGCATGTGGAAAATTATAGCTGTAACATAACTCGAACACAGGCAACTGTACTGTAATAATATCTGAGCCCTGGGAATCTCTATATAGAGATGTTATGACCTGAACCTGTTTTATAGACTGACGCGAACTTACAGGTATTGGTTCTCTCTCATTATTTCGTTTTAGTTGTATGTGCACCCCTTGGAACACAAGTGTATTGTTTCTTTGTTTTGTTTTTATCGCACTGTAGCTCAGGAGACTAGATTTTTAGGTTTGCTTTCTTAAATCCTTTGGAGGAATACAAACAGAAACAAAAGTGACTATTGGTGACATACCTGTACAGTAATTGTGAATGGCATGACCAAGATAAACTAACAAACTATAAAAAAAAAAAAAAAAAACGACATCTCAAAATGCAAAATGTATGATTTTTCACAGTTGCAAAGTCATAATTTAAAATTGTGCACAATGGCTGTGTAATTGTTTTTTTTCATTGTATGTAATTTTTTTACACCAAAGCAAACAAGTCAATTACATTTTCTTGTAGAAGATTGTCCCCTTTTGAAGTTTTTGGAACTTCTAGTCAATCACATATGTTTTTGCGTGTATTAATCTGCTAAATGTAACTGAGCCAAAGCACGATTAGCAATAAAGCTGTTATAAGCCTTTTGCTTTGGTAACACAAACATATATTTCATTGTTTGTTCCTGGCATTAAATGCCTTTTTTTCTCAGCTAACAAAAATCTATTCTAAGAATGTTTTGATAATCTTTCTATTAGGTTATGAAAGTGTTATTTCTGAATGTTCTCTGTATGTTCTGAAACAAGTAGAAAGTAGTAACATTAGAAAAAGTTACATTTAGATGATGTTCCATAAAGTGTATGTGTGGGTGTGTGTGTGTGTATATATATATATATATATATATATACATTTAAGGTTCTGTGAACAGTCTCATTGAGTTATGAAAACATTGTTTCTAAATATTCGCTACGTAAAGGGAATTGTCCATTCAAACATTTTTGCAAACATTATGGTGGCTTTACTTTTGAATGTTCTCTGTAATGTTTAAAAAGATAAAGTTCAAACAAGTAGTAATGTTAAAACTTCATCCAGAACTAAAACGTTTTGAAAAAAGAAAAGAAAATGAACATTCTCTTTTTTTTTTGAGAACGCTATTAAAGACCATCTACCATTCCAGTAATGTTTGAGGGAGAGCCTTTAACTTTGACAGAACCTTGCCAGAACATTAGCCAAAGTTCTGCCAACATTCCCTGTTAGCCAGGATGGCAACAAAAACACAGCTGTGAGTGTGTCTCCCACACTAATCACGTTCATCTACTCCGTCGAGATTCATTTCAGAGGATAGATCATCTTTATAAAGTCAGTGCCAGGCGATGTTTAAGCACAGCTTGACCATATTAGCTCTCTCACGAATGTACACACACTCTCACTCACTTCTTTATCTCTCACACACACACACACACACACACTAGAAGATTCCTCAGCCTCTTGATATCCCTCCAGGCCGTGTCCTCTCTCCTGCGAAATGCTCGGCTTGGTTTAATCCCTGTGTCTCGTCAGGCCCTTTTAATAGGAGCCTCATCTCAATGTCCGTGCACAACTGGAGCAGCCCGCGGGTTTATCTGACGGAGATAGAGTTTCAGGCGACAAGCTGAACCCCTCTTGGCTTTAACTGTACCCGTCTGTCTTGTAAAAACGCAGAGGGAGAAGGTGCTCTGTGTCACTCTAACCTCTCTTTCATTTCTCCTTCCTCTTTCCATTCTTCAGCACGCTCGAGGCCCACCATGGCGGCGCCGAGCTCCAGTGGACTCGAGGTCCTCATCAGCACGTTGCAGGTAAGCGCGCATAGTTTGTGAACAAGTGCATCTGGATTCTCTCTCTACTTTGACACGTGAAGGTTAGGAAAGGCCCACAGATTCAGGCAGGCATGCTGGGAACACTACCCACACATGCAGGACACTTTCCGTGTGATGAGTGAGAAAGATAAATGACATGGTCTCTCAGTACCATAAAAAATAGCCCGCGGTTAATGTTAACATCTATTCCCCCTTGAAGTGAGTTTGTTAATGTATGCAATCGAATACTGTACAGTGCTTGATTTTTTTTTTTTTTATAACTTAGTTTTGTTTTAGTTTGTTACACTAGACTGCAATGCGTATATTGGATTATATTAATACCTAATGGTTATAGGGAGCAGCATGCAAAACGCTTTAGTTGCGATTGCCATTTAGAAAAATACCCTTTGCAGACTTCTATGAATAATATAATACCATAAAATGTTCAATTATAGTGAGATTTCATTTGATCAGATCTCTGAGGTTCGCCGCTCCATATAAAATATAGCAGCTTATTACTACTGACATCAATTTAAACATTTAAACATGGTATTTGGAGCAGAACTCTTCTTCTCAGCAGATATACATATAAATAAATGGACCACTAAATGCTTAAACTATCAGTAAAAGAGAGAGGGAGAGAGATAAATTCTGGTTTATATTTTAACCGTTTAAAATTTTATTAATATTCTTTTTATTAAAGCCGAGTATGAATATCATCAAGTTAGTGTTTTGAAGCCTTTTACATTTACTCCAAAATAATAATCTGTTGCTTACTTTTTTAAATTAGTCTTCCCTTTCACGTAGTATATTGTTCGTTCAGACTGATTCGCGAATGCCGAACGCGCACAAACACAAAAGGCATGTTTTGTCATATTTTTGCGATCAATTTGCATTGTTTTGCTTTTGCACTTTTTTATTTTTTTGTAAATGTAAATATGTTTCGTACACTTCACTGTAGAATGCCCCATTTGTCAGAATAAATATTCTATAGAGTTGTGTGATTAAGTTAACTGAACAAATTTGGTGATGTGACCTGTATTTGCAGATTTGATTGGGGTATTGTGTATGCTATTGGCAGTAGTTAATAATGGTTGTGTCTTATTCAAACCATTGAGAAAGAGAGAGAGAGAGTAATGGCATAGCTGCAAGCATCAACATCATCGTTATTATTGGTTTATATTGAAAGATGTGTGGACCAGTAAACATTCTATTTTGGTTTATCGTTTTCCATATCTGTTTTGAGCAGATTGGTCGCGCTCCCAAAATGTCTCATAAACCTAAAATGCCTCATAAACATTTAAATGTGATTTTTATCTACTTCTACAGCTTGCGGTGACTGATTTCATATCAGTGATTCGTATATATCAGTTGCTGCCAATGAGCCGCTGAGGCCTTCTATGCTCGCAGGAGGGCGACGTGCCGAATTCCCGATAACTTTCTACCTCTCGCATGAAAATCAAACTCAGAAGGGCTGAAATTATTTAGTGTATGCGTCAAAGCGCTTAATTGAGAGTGAAAACCATAAGATGAGATTTATTCCCCCTATGTCGATAAGAGCCTTGTAAGGAAAAGTGGAAAAGCGGTTTGGGGGGAAACAAGTGCAGCAATGAGCTCGCTGTGATTAAACGCAAGCTTTAAAAGGTTTCTGATCTCACCAGAGGAAAACAACATTTGAAGGGACAGAGAACGCATAACATTATAGACTTGAGTGCATATCTAAATGTTATTGTTAAAGCGATTGATCTTAATCATATTATCCTATAAAGGATCACTAGGTTTTTAGTTTTATTTTAACTAGTATAGTGTTGTATTGTAGCCTGAAGTCAAATATAAAATTATATATTAACTGTTTGGGCAAAAAACGTGTCTCCGTATGTCCTGTCAGTTCAAATAAGGATCCTTTGCAGCTGCTCGGCATTGGCCATGTGGCCTCGGCTCTGAAGAATCGACTCCTTTATGACAACGCAAACTGACAAGGGTAGCTAGTAATACCCTCACGATTATCCACAGCCAGCGTGTCGCCTTCCTCCAGCCATGACTGGCATCAAACGTAGCAATAAGTCCCAAATTCACTGTCCTTGACACGGAGCTGTTGGTGCCTGAAATGGGATTCCTGCTAATTCAAATTGAGACTGACACAGACGCTCAGGGTGCCGTGTCGGAGTTAGTTTTTTTTTTCTTCATATTCTTCCTCTGCTTTTCCCTTCCTGTTTTATATCTCTTGTATGACTTGCTGAGGCAGGTCCTGCCTTTGATGTACTAAATCATTCTGAAGGTGTGTCAGAATAACTTTTAATAGATTTTCTGCGCTATTCAGAATTGTTTGGCCTGAAAGGACCGGCTCCCAGCCAAAGCTCTCCTGACTCGCTCCTGCCACCCTCCTAAAAGTTAATGGTGTGCACTAAGAGGTAGTCAATGTTCCTCATTAGAGTATTAAAAATGAATGGGGGATATGAAATGTTTCACTTTCAAGTGGTTCCTTGAGTATATAACCGCTCTACCTTCTTCCGATTGGCAGATGGGAAACATTAACAGTTTCTGATTGTAGTTTGGCATAGGCGATGCCGGACTAAAAAAGATGTCATTATTCATAATTTCAAGTGCCGTTGGATTATTGTGTTAAAAGATTGTTGGGCAAATAATGCTCTAATGATGTGCCAGCTGGTTCTCTAGGCTAGTTATATCATTAATGTTGAGTTATTAACATGGTTGCATGGAATTAGCCCAGATGGTGATGGCAGGCCATGGATTTTCCAAGAACGAGCACACGCTCCGTTCTACTAGTGTGAAAGTTCATCCTCAGTGAATTGTGGTTTCTTCATTAAAACCAGTCACCTTCAGGGGCAGAAATTAATGGGGTTATGGAGTGAAAATGTCAACGAGTGTGTCAAAAATGCCCTGGAAATGAAATTCGGAGGGCTAAAAATGTCCTTATCAGTAACATTTCATATTTTGTTTCATAGTTAGAGATTTTGAATGAAACATTGGTTTAATTAAGAGATTTGGCATAAATGTGTGTGTTGTATGCATGCTTTTAGAAAAATGATGCCCTCATAAATGTAAAAAAATAAATAAATAAAAGCAGCTGAAATAAAGTTCAAGCAATAGTTCCCCCCAAATTCACGTACTAACCCTCAGGTTTTTCCAAGTTTTGGGATTTTTTTGCTAAAATGTCTAGATGGCTTTTTTTTTAGCTTACAATAAAAAGGAATAAAACAACAAGTACAAAAAAAAAAAAAATCTAAAATCTTGCAGTCGTTTTTTGCTAAAATAAAATAAATCCTGCATTATTTTCTACTCCTCTCCAGAGCCAAAATAATTGTTAGTAATTGATTGATTGATTTGATAGATATAATAAACTACTAATGAAAAATTAGTGCATTATATGATAGTTGTAAATAATACTAAAATAACCCTGTGTCCAGAATACATCTATTATAATAGAGGCAAACAATATGCCTCCACACTTGACTTTTAAAGCATTGTACTGTATGTACTTTCATGCTCTGCAGACACTGGTCTCTTTTGTCAGTTGAATAATGTGGGTGAGAGTGACAGCTCCCTGGCAGGACACATCTCTTTGCGGTGCAGTTGGCTGTGGAGATGCTTAATAGGATTCAATGGCTACTGTCAGAAAGACACGGCCAGCAGAGATGCAGGCAGGACAATGTTGTGTTCTCTCTCTCTTTCTGTCGTTTTTGCCCTATAATGAGAGCTGAAGCTTGAATCCCCAGCTGTGGAGTTCCTTCTCTGAGGATTACAGCCCCCAACCGCCTACCCGTCAACTGCTGCTGCTTTTAACCACGCCGGGGTACATGTCCCAATGCATTCTGCAAGTGGACGTAATGCCGGAGGATTTTTGCTGTGCCAGCCAGGAAGCACTCAACACTTTATATCTCACATGGGGCGTGAATAGTGATGTCATCTGTGAATGCTTTATTGGAGCTGCTTACATTGTTTTGTCGTTGTTGAGCCACATTTTGTGTGGACGCTATAGGAAGTCTTAATGCAGAGGCCAGGTTGAGTTTTTAAGCGTGCTGCTCTTTCCGTTCTCTTTTCAGAACGCTGGAGACAAGGAGAACATGCTGAACATCCTGAACGTCCTGGATGAACTGTTGTCAGCAGGTGAGATGCCCTTTTTTCTACAGCCAGATGTTTTCTGTCACATCTCTGCACTGATTGCAAGTGTGCTGGAATTTGTTTCATCGAGCAGGAAAAGTGAAGCCACTTTGTTTGGCCAATGAAGCCACAGACCAGCTTTATATGGGTGTTTTCAATTTTGGGCCCTTGCATGTCCTAGGGATTGATTTGTATGAAGCTAACATTTAAACTTTTGTGAAATATTGAACTATTTATTTGTCATTATTTGTATAATATTTATTTTATATATTCTTTAAATTGTTATAAAAAATATTTATTTGATTGATTTAGGTCTAAAAGGGTTTTGAAAATAGTTTACCATGCCTTCACCTATTTATTTTTGCTACATTTCTAATATCTTTTTGTTCTGAACCCAGATTTTCCTCAAAAATCTAATGTAGTGTAATATAATAATTATTATACATTCATATATATATATATATATATATATATATATATATATATATATATATATATATATATATATATATATATATATATATATATATATATATATACTTTTTTTTAAATAGAGTGAAATAAACACAGGCCAATTTAATTTATTGTACAAAATTTAAGAACTAATTGTATACTATTTATTTTATATGTTCTTTAAATTATTGTTACATTTTTATTTATTTTATTGATTTATAGATTGATTTAGGTCTAAAATGATAATTTATTGCAGAAAACATGCTTTTTTTTTTTTTTACAATTTTCATTTCCATCACAAACCAACAATTTTGCCCCTAATAATGTTTTTTTCCAGATGCTATTGTATTTGGTTATTAAGTGTGATGCATAACCTGAACAAAAAAATAAAACAAAACAACAATAAACTAAAGGTAAATGGCACAGTTCCAATCATCCTGTTGAATATGCAAAATGTGGTAATATTATGTTTGTGTGTATTTATACAATACAAAATGCTAGTAATGAAATTAGGCCAAGCAAGATAACGCAATCATTTTAGTTAAAAGAATTGTAAAATATTGTTCTTGCTACATAATAAGGATAAGACTATCACAACTATAAAGATAAGTCAATTACAACACGAAAAATCTCTTGTGAAGTTAAAGATAAACTCTCTACTTGTTCTTGCACATTTCAATTTGTCTTCATTTGTAGTTTGCTTTGGATAGAAGCTTCTGTTAAATGAACAAATGTACATAAAGTACTTGATTTAAGTCAGGACACCTTGAGAAGTCAGACATTTTTTTTTTTTTTTTTTAAATCTACAATAATCCAGAGGCATTACTTTCAAAACCAAATCTTTTAAAGCAGTCTTAATAACATTGAAAATACTGGTGAAAGGAGACGTGACGTCAATACACATTTCTCCCAGGATCTAATTATATAAACTCAACTGTTTCAATGCTGTTTATTTTCATATCTTGGCCTTATTCTTGTATATCACTCACCAACAAATCTATCAAATAATACTCTTGTAGGGGTGGAACAGTACCATACTAATCCTGTAATTTGAAATTAATTCACTATAAAGTAATTAGGCAAATTTATTCAAGTTCTGAAAGAAAGTCGAAAATAAACCCAGACATCATCTTGCGATAGTACGCCAGTGGCATAATTAGCGTACGAGTTATCAGCCTAAATTTGACATTTTGTGAAATGGTGGTGGCTGTTTCCTGTAGGCTCAGACAGACGGATTCATCACATGATATCGAAAGGAGGCAGCGAGGCCCTGCTGACGGCTCTGGTGAACTCAGCCCGCAGCTTTACTCCCAACTACACCATCCTACTGCCGCTGCTGCACCTGCTGGCCAAAGTGGGCTACCGCGGTGAGTGATGAGGGGGCGGGGCTAAGAGACAAAAAAAAAAAAATATTTTAGTTGAGTATGATGGTGTTATTTTACTGGTGACAAAACAAATCACGTACCGTATTTTCCTGACTATAAGTCGCACTTTTTTAATAGTTTGGCTAGTCCTGCGACTTATAGTGCGACTTATTTATTAAAATTAATTTGACATGAACCAAGATTAATGAACCCAGAGAAAACATTACCGTCTCCAGCCGTGAGAGGGCGCTCTATGCTGCTCAGTGCTCCTGTAGCCTACACTGAAAACATAGAGCGCCCTCTGGCCGCTGTAGACGGTAAGGTTTTCTCTTGGTTCTTGGGTCTAAATGAATGCAACTTATAGTCCGATGTGATTTATATATGTTTTTTCCTCGTCATGACGTATTTTTGGACTAATGCGGCTTATACTTAGGTGCGATTTATAGTCCGAAAAATACGGTACGTGTAAACAATTCTGTGCTGTTTTATAGTATAAATAGTGTGAGGAGTGTGTTCAATGTATTTCAAATGCAGTTTTCAGTGTGAAGATGCACTTTAAAAAAAAAGCGATAAATATTGGAAACATCATTTTTATTTTATTTTAAATTGTAATACATGATCATCTTTAGTGCAGAGTATTTTCTGAGTTAATCGCTGGAGTGCTATAAATAGCACCTCGCCAAAATTAGACGTCTCTAATGTGGAGAATGCCCACAAGTCACATCTCGCCTGCGGGTGCAGACAGCATGTGTAGGGTCGCTCTCGGGTCAGGTAAAAGCCCTCAATCCTGAGGGGTCAGAGGTCGCCGTCTGAGCACAGACACAGTCAGTGTTTAGATGTTGTGTAATTTAAGGAGCGAGGGGGTTTGATCCCTCACTGGATTTAGTGTCTGTCAGCATTCCACTCTTGCACTTTGATGTCTGTCCCAATGAACCCCGGCAACAGGGTGAACCAGTCAAATCAGCAGGGTTTGTTTTCCTTCATCCTCACAACTCTTTGCCATTGAGACAAAACATGGCTAAAAACAAATTCCATCTGTTGAGAGCGTAAACTGGTTCGCAAACAGGATTTTTTGTGTTTTTGTAAGCGCCTGTAGTCATGGTGGGCCTGCAGGATGTTGAGTTTGAATGGTTTCTGTCGCATTCCTCTCTGGGCGGTGGGTTTTTACGGACAACATTTTCCACCCCACACCAACTTTTTAATAATCCATTTGCATTTACAAAGCAGAGACCGCCGTCTGTTTCAAATGGTGCAATGATCTGCACTAGTTCCAGATTCATAAATAGTTGATGTACTGTATGGAAATACTGTAACTTCCTAGAGTGCTTTCATTGCTCTGCTTTTTTCATCTTACAAGGATAGTTCACCAAAACATGAACTATTGTCATCATTTACTCACTGTTATGCTGTTCAAAATCTCTGTGACAGTTTCTTTTGTAGAACACAGGAGGAGAAAATGGAATTATGTACTGGTTGCCAATTAATTCTCTTTCTAGCTTCACAATTTTAAGCAAATCATTGTTTTAAGTCAACCTAAAGTTGCTTTTGCAACCCATTTTACTTTTCTAATGTGACACGTGATATGACTGATAATCAAATTGATAATCTGTTAGCTTGGGTTTATTGGAAACTGTGTGTGTATGTATATATATATATATATATATATATATATATATATATATATATATATATATATATATATATATATATATATATATATATATATATATATATATATATATATATATATATATATATATATATAGTCATATGTATCGGTTAATCAGTTATAAAATAGATATTTAATTGTGCATGCATGTACATTTAGATTATATTGGGTCATAATCTGATCCTTCCTTATAGTAAAACTTCAAAAACACTAATAATTTAATAACACTAAAATGTTTGATAATCATTTTCAAAATTAAATCTTGTACATTTAAAATGTGATGCCTTAATTCAATCGTAGCATTTAAAACGATGGATTTTAGTCTTAAGTGTTTCATTTTTAATGTCTTTAGACAAATTACTGTAGAATTATTATATTGGCCAAATGTTATCTCTCATAAAATATATATAAAAAAATAAAAATAAAAAACACTGTAAATGACTGTCAATGTAAAAAAAAAAAATATTGCTTTTCTGAATCGAATAGATTAGAATGTTAATATTAGTAATTAATTAAAATGTATTTATTTAAATATTTGCTTATTTACTACATTTGTTTATTTACACATTTTGCACGGTAAATCAAATAACATGCATTAAAAAGTAAATATGATTTTATGATTTTGTGTTAACTTGAAACTTGATCTCGTGTATCTCTTGGGATCACAGTTAAAATGAATCAGATATTTTTAAAATGTGATTTTGAAAGTGGTGATGTCCCTTTGATATCCCAAATTTCCCCATCACACATCCCAGCGAATGTGGTTTTGATCTCCAAACCAAAGCAATCAGATTCATCGCAGCTGCCAACAGCTCAACATTTTTGCCTTCCCAGATCCATGTAGTGAGCAAAACACTGTCAAAGCAAGACCAATGAATGTCAAAGAGGAACATAATTTTCTTATTTCCCTCAGATCGTCAGATTGGTCTGAAAGCAGAGAAGGCAGATGCAGTTCTGGTGGTTCTGGGTTTGCTGCAGCAGAATACAGAGAACGCCCGGAGAGCCGCGGCCTGTCTTTGGGTTCTCAGAGTCTTCTGCTCCTCTGGTGAGTTCATTTTCGCCTTCCTAAGCTACACACTACTCTTGATTTAAAGTAAATGAGATACAGTTAAATAAACTAAATAATTTTTCTGACTCAAAAACAGTGAGTTTTCAATTTTGCACAAATGATTCTCACTTGGGGTGACTGTATTTTTTTATTTAGCTTTTTAAGATTTATACTAATACATTTTCTTTTCTTTTCTTTTTTCTTTTCTTTTCTTTTCTTTTTGCTTTCCTATACTTCCCTAGGCTGCATTTATTTGAATAAAAAGTGATATTGTGAAATATTATTACAATTTGAAAGGACTTTTGCTGTCTTATGTTGTAAAATGTAATTTATTACTCTGATGCAAAATAGAATTTTAAGCATTATTGATCTTGAGTGTTACAACAGTTCTGAACAACAGTTTTGCTGCAAATATTTTTTTTTTAAAACATGATAATATATATATAATATATACATTTTTATCAGAATTCTTTGAATAGAAAGAAGAGCATTTATTTTGAAAAGGTTTTGTTTATTACATTTCTCACATTTAATTAATTAGATGCATCCTTGCTGAAGTATTAATTTCTTAACTATTGAATGATAGTGTAACTGAATTGAAAACATAGTAGCATCTGAAACGAATACCTAGCTGGTTTCATAATCCAGTTCGATACTAAAAAGTGTCTCGTTCCATTTCTCATATTTTTACGACTCTACTTTCTACTTGTGTACCTCTGTGGTTTAATATAATTCCCATAAAATAGCTTCTTTTGATGCGTGTCTGTTCTCTTCTTTGAATATGTAGTGATTTTCCCATCTTTCATTACACTTTTCCAGCTATAAAGTGTTCTGGTGAAATTGCAAACCAAGCGTTAGCACTTATTGTTCTAGAATGCCACTATTACCTTATTTATGCATCTGCCGTATTCAAATCTAACTTGAAGAATATATTGTGATTTTGCTCTGCATGGGGCAGAGGGAGGTTAGCCTCCATCTTTGATTTACTCTTTGTATGCGATTCCACCAGTGGAAAATACGATAACAGGTAACTTAAAATGCAAATATGCCTTTTCTGGTTTTTATTTCAAATGCAGTTGTGTTTTTGCTGTATGCAGTGTGAGGTCTGTTTATCAGTCATGTGCCAGCTATCCTGTGAACGATACTGGCGCATGAAGTTCAGCTCTCAGGTTGTAACTGTGAGAAATGCACCGTTCCAAAAAAAGGCATCCAAAAGTCTGTTATGCTTTATCATAATATTTTTGGAAACACTAGACGTATAGTCTGCGTACCCTGGGACACCGAAGAGATTCCACCAGCGACCGTCAGTGTTTATGATGCTAGCTAGCCTTGTAGCAAGCACAATGTATTAATAGGAGAAATATCATCTGGGCAGTTTGGTCTCCTAAAATTCCCCCTTGAGTCTAAAGTTGTGGAGAACGATCGCCCCTGCTCAAGATTGACGGGGGATCCAGTATACTGCGCTGTGAAATGCAATCTTCAGTAGTGTTGGGTTCAGCAATGTTGCAAAGACGTTTTATTGTTGTGTTAATCACACATCTGGTGTTGTAGTGACCACAGCTGACCTGCTGGGGAAGAACCGAGGGCTGGATGTGGTCTTCAAACTTATGTCTCCACACAGCTCCAAGCACCTACGCACCGTCAAGTGAGTATCACGTGGTGAGGGTGCGTCATTGGCGTATGCTGATCTTGCCTGACTGTGAGAACAGTTCTGTGTGCTGAAAGCGCTGTCATTACATTACTCACATGCTTGCTTACATTAGTCTAAATAAAGTGGGCCCAACATAGACAGCTCTTATTTTGATATCAGGCTCATTACAATTTGTTATTGTAAAGTATTAAATATAATATATTTAAATAGACTTAAACCTTGATCATACCACTATTTTTTAGCATTTTATTTTTTTGATATTTCTCC
Source organism: Carassius auratus (assembly GCF_003368295.1). Classification (NCBI taxonomy): domain Eukaryota; kingdom Metazoa; phylum Chordata; class Actinopteri; order Cypriniformes; family Cyprinidae; genus Carassius; species Carassius auratus. The sequence continues at coordinate 5,434,710 of NC_039267.1, read as the reverse complement.
ATTTTAAATCAGTTTGATCATGTAAAATGGCCTTACACGGATTGTTGTATTTATAAAAAGACATTTAAAACATTCTTATTATTAACGATGATAATAATAATAATAATAATAATAATAATAATAATAACATCTATAATGTATTTTATAAATGCATTAATGCATATATGGCCACTTCATATGATCAAAATAATGGAGAAATGTCTATTTATAAAAATAAATAAATAAATAAATATATATATATATATATATATATATATATATATATATATATATATATATATATATATATATATATATATATATATATAACCTATTATTATAAGTAGTAGAATTATTATTAAATATTAACATTAATATTATTATTAATAAAAGTAGTAATACTACTACTACTACTACTACTAATATAATAAAATGCAATGAAATATATATTTTTTATGCTAAACCCAAATTGGAACTAATGTAAAGAACTAATATAGTTTAATAAAATTAACATTATTATACTTCTGCCTATTATTATTACTATAGTTTAGCCCTACTACTACTACTAATGTTTTTTTAATAATACATATAAATATTTTAACTTTGATTGATTGATTGATATATCCACAAATTTGCTGATAATGTGTTTTCCCTTTAAAGGAAAGGGGGTGGGTTCTTTAGAAATTAGCAGGTGACTGGGGGTGATGTGTTTGTATGTGCGCCACATGTGGTGTGACATATTATCAAAGCAGAAATGCTAACACAGTCGTAAGATGCAGCTGTCGGTGCTCTTGACTTGTGTAATTAGTGTCTTATATTGTAACTCATAGATCAAATCCAGTCCTGGGAAATTTGCATGCAGAGTGCAACTCATTTATAGCAAGCCTGCTCATTGAAATGCTCAGAAGATGCTTGTTTACTGGGGTTTGGCAACTGTGAGCTGCATAGATATGTGTTAGCCGGATGCTGATTGGCAGTTACTAGCCTAACTTGGGTGCTTGACCTGCAGTGACAGGAAATTAATTCCCACATGAAGTGTGCTGCACTTGTGGAGTGTGTCCTGATGCTGCACAGAGCAGCAAACCCTGATCCAAGCTGCTTTCCCATTCATAGGGTTCCTAGTGTTCACGGCTCCCTACACATTTTTTTAGGGGGAATATAGTTGGAGAAATATAGTGTTTGGTATGCCTGTCTGTGCTAGTCCCTGAAGCACCAGGCTTTCTCGCCTCATTCTCGTGTTAATTTGGTGCTCACTGCCAACAGGTTAAGTGAAGCATCAGTGTCTATTTGACGGCCTGACCAATTAGTGGCCAGAGCTTCTCCTGCTCTTAAATCGGAACTAAAGACTAGAGGTAGTCAATGCCTCTGCGAACTCGTGCGATAACCTAAGGACCCTCTCTGGCTGCTTAACTCCAGGAGCACAGCTCTGTGAGGCAGATAAAGTCAAATTAAACTGCAATATTGAATGTAAGACTAGAACTGGATTAGACCCATATCTGATATGTGTGTTTGATGGCTTGGTGCACATGCAGATTTTCTTCTCTAGTGCGGCCATGTCAGGATTCCCACAGGACGGGAAGTGTACAGGAGAGCGAGAATTGTAATTAGATGGAATTCTGCTGTAATCCGCTGTGTGTGTGCAGGGAGCTATCAGGAACCCGATATGGAATCGGTCCAGTTTTTCGACAGTTGGCAGGAGTAAGAACAGCGCCCTCTCTTGGCTCTCCACAGTTACCTGACGAGGCTTGTCTGATGCAAACGGCATGTGTGCGGTGCTTTATCTGCCACATGATCATATTTGCAACCGTTTCGATATCAGAAAGTATTTCACAAGTGTCACTTTTAAAATGCTTTATTCTAGCTTCATGCAATGTTTTTTTTTTTTTTTTTATCCAAACTTGAATCAGGGTAAGTTTCATGGAAAAAAGCATCATTTTGAGCTAAAAGCTGAGAAAATTGAATTTTTGTAAAAGACTACACTAGGATCAGATTCAGAATGATGATCAAAACATGGATGAAATGGATCACTTTCATCAACACATCTAAAGCTTACACACTCCTGAATCACTTTCTGGATCATCATTCATTCTGTTACATTAGGCCATTTTGGTTTTTGCGCTGTTTAGTGCGTGGCAATGTAATTATTTTACATATCCGTCTGCTTACATACACAATCAGTTATTTCTCCTTCTTCACCGTGTTTTGCTCCAGACATTTAATATTTTTTCAGAAGATGTGTAATATCACCTCCTGCCCATATGCCAGTGAAAATGGAAAACTTTGTCAAATGGCAGAGAAAGAGTTAATTATAATATTAAAGTGATAGGTCACCAAAAATAAAAATGTAAAAAATAATTTACTCACCCTCCAGTTGTTCCAAACCTGTATGGGGTTCTTTCTTCTGTTAAACACAAAAGAAGATACAGCATTTATTTAAGAATGTTGGTTAACCAAACCATTGACGGTAGCCATTGACTTCCATAGAATTTTCTTTCCATACTGTAAAAGTCAATGGCTACCATCAACTGTTTGGTTACCCAACATGCTTCTTTTGTGTTTAAAACAACTTGAGGGGATAATTATGACAAGTGGTATAAAATATGAGTGCTTTTATTATAATAAATAAATCAAGTATTAATAACAATTACAGTAATAATAGTAATAAATACATTAATGCTAAATACATTATGTTTTCATTATTAACATTTTATTTGTATTGTTATTCCTATTAATATTAATATTTCTTTAACTTATGCTATTAATTAAATATGTTCATTAAATAAAAGTTATACAATGATTGTGTGTACATGTACATGCAATTTAATTTATTTATTTTCTGAAAAAGTCACTTTAGGCTCTCTGTAACATGCAGTATTTCCTTATCACTTATCAGTTTAAACGAGAATATCATTTTCAACATGGCCAGAGATGACTGGGACATGATTTTCTTTTTGTTTTGTTATTGTGTATTTCATCTTTTAAACCCTACAATGATTTGATCGGCCTGGGAAAGTTGCACTTTCAGATCCAGTATCCCTTTTCTCAGAACTGTTTTGCCCATGCACTTGAAAGCATATAACTATGTGATACAAACTTGGGTTAAACTCTGCCTCAGTGGCCTTTACAGTAGTGTGCTGCAAAGATTTTAACTCCACGTTGAGAATTTCTCAGTGTTCAATCTCTGATGAATATGAAAACAATTCTCGGCGCACAGGCAGAACAGATCAACAGATCTTCCATATTGTCAAATTTGTCTGCTGGCTTTCTGCTGACAGCTCGGCCTCATAGCTCAAATCCCCGTGGAACATCTGCGCACTGATGCTCGTAGTCCTACCGACTGATACCGCGTGTCATTTCAAAGAAGCGACAAGCCGTTAGCTTGGGGAAACAATGGCATTTGCCTGCCTCCGAAATTGCAATACGCCACTGTTTGCATTAATGTCAGCAGCGTGACTCAAAGACTCTGACAGCGACAGAGGAGAGATGATATGATTTCTTTATGGAGCTCCCAGTGTCCACAAACAGAGAGGCTGCGGGTAAAGCGGATTGACTATCTTGAGGACAGAATGGTGGTTTTGCGTCAGCGAGCTGCTGTCTGCTCCACCGCTGGGCTGTTTGTGCTCTCTTGCGGTTAGTGAACAGGGAGTGACATATTGTCTCTGTGATGGAGACTTAACAATGTTGTGCACTGTAGGGGTCCGGCTACATACTGCTGTAAGTCAAAGAGCTTTTCAAGATTTACCATGCCATGGTGTGACCAGAGAAACAGAGAGATAAAGCTTTGCTTTAAAGTCTACAGTATCTATCTGTCTGTCTGTCTGTGTGCCTGTCTGTCGGTCTGTCTGTCTCTCTCTCTCTCTCTGTGTGTGTGTCTGTCTGTGTGTGTCTGTCTGTCTGTGTGTGGGTCTGTCTGTCTGTCTTTCTGTCTGTGTGTGTCTGTCTGTCTGTGTGTCTGTCTGTGTGTGTCTGTCTGTCTGTCTGTGTCTCTCTGTCTGTCTGTCTGTGTGTGTCTGTCTGTCTGTGTGTCTGTCTGTGTGTGTCTGTCTGTCTGTGTGTGTGTCTGTCTGTGTGTGTGTGTGTCTGTTTGTGTGTCTGTCTGTCTGTCTGTGTGTGTGTGTGTGTGTGTGTGTGTCTGTCTGTCTGTCTGTGTGTGTGTCTGTCTGTCTGTGTGTGTGTGTGTGTCTGTCTGTCTGTGTGTGTGTCTGTCTGTCTGTGTGTGTGTGTGTGTCTGTCTGTCTGTGTGTGTGTGTCTGTCTGTCTGTGTGTCTGTCTGTCTGTGTGTGTGTGTGTGTGTGTGTGTGTGTGTGTGTGTGTGTGTGTGTGTCTGTCTGTGTGTCTGTATGTATGTCTGTGTGTGTGTGTCTGTCTGTGTGTATGTGTGTGTGTCTGTCTGTCTGTGTGTCTGTCTGTCTGTGTGTGTCTGTCTGTCTGTGTGTGTGTGTGTGTCTGTCTGTCTGTCTGTTTGTGTGTGTGTGTGTGTGTCTGTCTGTCTGTGTGTCTGTCTGTATGTATGTCTGTGTGTATGTGTGTGTGTCTGTCTGTGTGTATGTGTGTGTGTCTGTCTGTCTGTGTTTCTGTCTGTCTCTGTGTGTGTTTGTCTGTCTGTCTACCTGTCTGTCTGTCTGTCCTATTGTTATATCATTATTTTTGGTTCATTTTTGATCTTTCTATCATTGATTCTATCTTTATGTTGTTTTATCAATCTTTCTGTCGCTCATTCTTTTGTGTGCTTTGATGTTTGTTTGTTCTGTCTGTCTTCTGTCTGTCCTACTATTCTGAAGTTTTTGGTTCTGTTCATCATTTGTTCTATCATTCATTCCATCATTCTATTATCGATTAATCATTCTGATAGAACCATTCATTCTATCGGTCAGTTTATATGCTGTTTGTGCTGTCTGTTGTCTGTCCTGTCGTTCTATCATTCTTTTTTGTTCATTCTGTCTGTCAGTCTGTTGTTTTCATACTAACAGTTGTTACATCTGTTGTTCATTCATTTCTATCCAAGGTCTCTGTCTGTCTGTCAATCAAAAATTCATGACATCTGTCTATCTATGTGACTCTGGACCACAAAACCAGTCATAAGGGTCAATTTGTTTGAAATTGAGATTTATGCATCATCGGAAATCTGAATAAACTTTCCACTGATTTAAGGTTGTTATTATAGGACAACATTTGGGGGTGCAATGATATATGATATGTACGGTAGGAAATTTACAAAATATGTCCATGGAACATGATCTTTACTTAATATTCTAATGATTTTTGGCATAAAAGAAAACTTGATAATTTTGACCCATACAATGTATTGTTGGCTATTGCTATAAACATAACCTTGCTACTTCTGACTGGTTTTGTGGTCCAGGGTCACATACTTTATGTTTGCACTACATATCATTTTTTTTCGTTCAGTATATTGTTTGTTTTATCATTCTGTTGTTTTATTGTCTGTACTGTATGTTGTTGTCATTCCTTATAGGGATATTTGACCAAGAATGAAAATTCTGTCATTAATTACTCACCCTCATGTTGTTCTAAACCCGTACAACCTCCGTTCATCAATGCATTTTTGATGCATTCTGAGAGCTCTCTGACCCTCCCATAGACAGCAATGTATTTAACACAATCAACATCCAGAAACGTAGCAAGGAGATCGTTACAATAATCCATGCGACATCAGGGGTTCAACCGTAATTTTACGAAGCTATGATAATACTTTTCTGTTTGCAACAACAACAACAACGTCACATGCATTATTTTATCAATCTCCTTGCTATGATCTCCTTACTCATTCAGTCTGTCTGTCCATCTATAAATTCATCAAAAATCAATTCTAAACTTTCAGGCTTATCTAGGGCCACATTATTTCTTTCTATTCTGAAATTACAGTCAAGTCACTGTTTCCTTATATTAAATGCAGTACATACTGTTTGCTACAGTACCACAATTCAGTTAATTTTATGTGGAACATTCACCAGATGGTCCGGGAACCGACTGTTTGAGTCTGAGACTACATACACAGCAAACATAGCAGTCTGATAGCTGAATGACAAGGGCAGCATTTAAAGCCAAATACCCCCATGTAGATAACAGGCCCAGTGCTGTTGCTCACAATGCATGTGCTTTCCACACCCGTGGTGTTGACATCGATCTGCTCGGTGTCTCGTCTTGATCCCAGCGGCGATGATAGCTCAGTCCATCGCTGCAGTGTGACCCCTATCACAAAGTCTCTGTGATGACTCCTATTGTGACGTGATGACTCGAAATTGGCTTGATAATATTGTTTGTGCAGATTCCACAAAGGAGACTGTTGTGCTGCACATGCGAAGGACCAAGATTTGTGGGGGGTGGGGGGGGGGGGGTTCAGTGGGTTTTCAGAATAGCAGTGATTAATGATGCGAAATGAGATGTTAGAATAGTATGTCTTCTACAGTGCTAAATGGGATTCACACAAGGAGAACATGAAAATAACCAATAATAGTTCTGGTTTTGGGTTTAGGGCTTTGTTTTGCTGGGTTAATTGGAGTGAAGTCATTCTTTGGCTCGGTTTTAAATTGACCACTTGATTTGGTCTTACACAACGTCACATGCACCAACGTGTAAATGCAGAAAGCAGAAGGCCTTTCTTTCTTTCTTTCTTTGCTAAGCTTTCTCTTAATCTTTAGCCCTGGCTTTTCCATCTCAGAAGCTCAGAAATGTAGCTTGCTCTCTGCCCATATTTCAAGGCATTGGATTTGGTGATATTTATTGGCAGATTGTTGCAAAGTCATTCATAATTATTCTACGTTCAGCCTGCACATATTGGATTGAGGAATATGGAGACTGCCGAATCAGCAACACTTTCACTGCTCATGATCACAATGGCAGGAATATATATATATATATATATATATATATATATATATATATATATATATATATATATATATATATATATATATATATATATAATATGGTAGCACTGTGCACATGACAAATGCAGAAATGAAATGCTACATATAATTTGTTTTTTTTTAATGTCAGATGTGTTTCTGTTTTTTCACAGGGCGGCTGTTGACGCTTTTGCTGCATTGTTAAGCTCAAGTAAGTGTCTTTTTGATTTAACTTTTGTGAACATAGGGTAACACAATCATGTTTCTCCCAGCATGCTTTGCTCCAGATAGCTCTGTCTCTTATTTACTATATATAGTATTATTTACTATGTATATAGTAAATAATATTGTAAATAAAATAGAGGATTAGCAGATCCATTTATCCATCCCAGTGCTCTTGTGTTTTAATGACGCTCCCTGCAGGTCATTCATCATCCTGCAGGGGGCGCTGTGACTCTGTGAGTCCCATCCTGCTCTCTCTCATTGAGAACACAGCCGCTGCACCTGTTGAAGCTCTGCAGTCAGCGAGCCTGTAATCACGTAATGCTCTGTGGGCCTTTTAGGAGCCTCCTCTAAAAGAAACACGTCTGGCCGGTGATGCCGCAATTAATTCTCCTCCGTCCGGCGAAGCTAACTAGTCTGTGCCTTTTGTCTGCACGCTTTTTACTTCTCCGGAGGACGTCGCGAGCGCTTGATCATCATCTAACGTGGCCGTATTTCCTCCAGCGAGCTTCACAGAAGTACTGTCATGTTTTCTACACATCAGATCTGCGCTGCGGCATTTCTAACAGTGATTACAAGACGCCAAATCTCCGGAGTTCACGATGACAAGACATTTCTATATCCGGTGACTTCATATTCCACTGTAAAACTCCTAGAAATCTTTTGGCTATATTAGCAGCACCAGAAATCCTTCAAAAAGTCCAAGTTCGATAGAAACCATCGCAGACATTAATATTTCAGATTGCTGTATTTGTGCAAGTCAGAGAACTGCAGTGTTTGTTTAAGTTCATGACTCCCTTACTGGGAGTTCAGGAGGGATTCAAGCCAAAGAAGTAGATACACAACACAGTTTCGGCTCTCCATTTTAAAATATTATTCCCAAAGCTTCGGAAATAGGCTTCTCAGAACGCTGTGAAAGTTTTGTTCTTTTCCCCTTATTTCCTTTTGTAATTCCATAAGCAATTGTTTTGCGCGCATGTGGAAGTAAATACCGTTGACCTTCATATCAAACTCTCCCGCCGATGGCCTCCATTAGATGCATTGAGTGCACAGCTCAATTGGCTGCTCTCCAAGCCCTTCATTAGAAGCAAGGAGACTTTGGACCGAGAGTCCTGCAAACTCCCTCGCATGGAGCCCCCTGCCCCTTTTCTGAGCATCTTTGGCTGGAGAGATTTATGGAAGAACCATCTGAATACTGAGATTGGAGGATTTCTCTTAAAACAAGGAGAGTGGAAATTCTTTTGATAGTTTCGCAGGCGGGCTTTCAAACATTGATTTAATAATGTCACTTCAATCCTGGAAAGAGATCAGTGGCAGTCACACAGTGAATCTCCTGCTCCGATAGATAGATAGATAGATAGATAGATAGATAGATAGATAGATAGATAGATAGCTAAAATGATAACCAAATTGAGCTACAATTAAAATGGCATTACAATTCATCAAGCTCCATTTGGAATAATACCAAATGGCCATTTAATGATAAATGTTTCCCATGCAAATGTTTTAGATGTTTGTGAAGTCCCAGATGTGGACTTGTAAAAACGTTTGCATAAGTCATGGGTACAAAAATACCTCTAATTATTTGTAAGCATGAACTGCAATATCCACTTCACCAGTAGCATTGTGAAGAGCTGTTTTCTGTTTAAAATGCTATTAGTGAATTTCTGAAAGCACAAAGCAGATCAACATGAAGTAGCCGGCCCCAAAAGACTCAAAGTTTAGTGCAGTGCAGCAAACATTTAGTTCATTTGAATAAGCAGTTTGGTTAAGGGTTTCTGCTGATAGATAAATAAGTGACTGTGTATATATATATATATATATATATATATATATATATATATATATATATATTTGCTTATTCTTAAGCACAAGCAATACATTCAGAGGGAATGGATGAGTCCAGTTTATTTGAATTTAAATTGTTTACTTATGTTTGCTATTTGTAATTACAAATATTTGTATATTATTATTTTATATTAATGTTGTTATTCATTTTATTTATTCTATATTTAATTTTTTATATTATCATATTTTTTATATTTACATTATTACAGTATATTGGATAAAAATACAGCCAATTTATTTTCTTTTATTTTACATGTTTTATTGTTATTTCTATTGATATTGTAACATTTTTATCATGATATTATTTTACATTTTTATCGTAAACATTATTTTTTATTTTGTTTGTTTGATTATAAGGCATATTTGCATTTTTTTATTTTTTATATAAGATCTCATTATGGTAGTATAAACTAAGTATTAGTTTAATCTCTAGCAGACAACAAACACACAAAGTCTTGAAACTCGAAACTTTGTCAAAAGTGTAAAAAAAAAAGTTCTAAATTAAGCGCTTGTATAAAACTCAGAATACTGTAAGAACAGCAATGATGTAAAACTTTTTATTTTTGGTCCATCTGAAGCTGTGACTACATGAGGTCGCTTATTGAATTCCTAGTGCATAGCTTATGTATATAGTAATGTGACAATTTTGAAATAAATATCAGAAGTTAATTTGGTTGCTAAGATACAGATTCTTAGCATTAACAAAGAATTGCATCGCTGGTGTTTTATTGCTTCTCATTCCATGTTCTCAATTAGAATTGACAGGAAAAGTTGCACATTTAAGATGGAAACCTAACTGTCACAGTAGGAGGAGGGAAAATATAGTAACATGTTAGATTCGATCTTCTTGTTTTTTTTTTACTGCAGCAGTCACTTATAATTGTTCACGATATACTGATTGACAACATGCACAATAAGGGCTGCTCTGAGACACAGCCAGGCTTACCTCAGGCACCAGACATGTCACTGGCTTAAAGAACAGAAATTAAGTCTTTTCCCAGAGTGGATCTTTCTCCGCCATCTTGTTTTTGATCTCATTTAACCTTTTGAAATCTTTTTGCTCTGACAGACAGAGTCACATGCTTTTTTGTTCCCTCTCCATCATCCCAGTGTTACTGCATTCTGTTGATGTGGCTCTTTAGTGCCCGAATGATGTATGTTCTTATTACATTTTATTAATAAACAGCACAACAGAGCGTGACATGAGAAACTGAGAGCGAAAGAGAGGTCAATTTGAATATGAATGATACATAGGGATGCTTCCAATAAATATTAGCCTGTTTCTAACATGCTAGCTAGCAAAACATGCTTCTTTTTTTTTTTTTTTTCTACCAAAAACAAATCTGGCATGTATTCAAATGAACATGGTGTTCTTTGTTAAATGGATTTCAGCCTCTTTGATGTCAGCCTCTTTAATTATTCAGGAGCCTTCTGGACTTGGAAGGAATGATAATGATGAATGATATGCATCTTTTTTGGTACATTAAGACCCAGACAAATAATAATGCTATTGCGCATGAGCAAGGTTTTTTATTTGTTTAGTAATTTTTTTCCTCTGCCTAGACTCGTCATAATGAACAAAAGTTGCATAATTTCTTTAATGATACTATTACTGTTAGCATAGCCCAGCTGAAAAAAAAAAAAAACCTGCATATGCTGGTAAGGTATGTTTTGACGCTGGGATGCTGGTTTATGCTGGTCCTTTTTGCTGGTTTATGCTGGTCCTTTGCCAGTACAGCATAAACCAGCAAAGGACCAGCCAAACCCAGCATCCCTGCATCGAAACATACCTTACCAAAATATGCTTTTTTTTTTTCAACAGGGAGTTTTTGCCAACAAAAGTGTAGCACAAGATAAATATGCTGCTAAACTGTCTTTCTGCGCATACTGTACCACACATACGTCTGCAAGATGTCTGTTAAAGATCTCTTGATCTGGAAAGCATCTGCTGTCTACAAACGTCTGACAGATGTCTTTCAGATGTCAATTTTACATACATTCTACAGTAAATCATAAACATCTTAAAGACATCTATTTGACATCTAAAAGGAAACGTCCTATAGACATATTGCAGATGTAAATGCAAATGTCAAATAGATGTATCTGAGTTGTACGTGTGCTACCAGGGTAGGTAGTGAATCAATTTGTTCAGATGATTCAAACAGAAATGATTCATTTTGATTCAGAGTTTGTCATCTTGTTTGTTTTTAAAGCAAACATGTATAGCTTTAGCTGTTAGCATTTTCTAGTGTAGCTTGCTATGATTAGCCCTTAGCTCGGTAAGCTCTGGTTGTTTGGTAAGCATATACTAACAAAACATTTTAGCCTGTCAGACTGAACATCTTAATTTCTGTAAATAAATTTTCCATCAAGTACTGGTGTAGTACATCTAAACATGCTGCTAACTCATGTTCTAGTAATTAATTTTTTCATTTTGTAACACTGATTAATTTAGTTTTGATGGTTTAATTTAGTGATTCTGATTTCAAACAAAGGATTTACCGATTCCCAAAGGTCTGCGTGCATTATTTTGTCTTTTAATAGCAAAATATTTAGTTGTAGGTTTAAGAGTTTGTAGTATAGCTAACTACTGTCATTATTATTAGCATTTAGCTTTAAAATACCTTATAGCTTTTTCAAACACTGTTTGCCAGAAGTTTTTATTTTACAAACATTTTAATTGATATATACTTGCTGTGAATATCAAGTCAGCTGTTTTTCAGTAATATTAACTCTGGCTAATGTAACCTTACCTTATGAATTTATCTTTGTTTGGCAAACTGTTTTGGCCTCACGTAAAAAACAAAAAGCAAAATTAAATTTCTTATTAAAAAATTCTGGATTTCCTAAAACTTGCAAATAAATGCTAAATGTGTCCGCATTTTTACTTCTTTAGAGAGAATCTTTAAATGTTTCATGCAGACTGTATTATACTGTATTATAAAAATACTGAATGTTCTCTTTATGTTCTTCTAAAGAGGTCAACTGTCGGACTGCTGTTGCGAAAGGCTACATCGCGGATCTTTTGAAGCTGTACGAAGACTGGCACAACAATGACGTCAACCTTAAGAACATTCCTATCCGTAGAGCTCTACTTCATTGTCTGCAACGTGCCACCAACTCAGCTGTGGGCAGAGACGCCCTGGTCGCCGAAGGTGGCATTAGTCTTCTCTTCCAGACCACTCAGGTGATATTTCAGTCTACTATTTGGTCCCAAAGTTATTGTTATCCCCTATCCTGGTATTTTTGCTACCTTCTGTACTTACATTTCTCTATTCCTAATGCTTTTATCATTTCCCCTTTTGAATCACATTGATTTTTTTATCAGCCTTGCTAAGTAAACCGGGCCCAGTCATTACCAGATGCTCTAACTGTCTGCTAATGTGCCGAAAAAAGCAAATTTTAGCTTCTGATGCATTTTTTGCCCAGAGGAAATGTCACTTGGAAATCCCATGTAGCGCCTTGAAGTGTTTCTAACCGGTTTCATTTCATCTGAAGACCTGTTTGGCCATGAAAGGCCTCGAATCTCTGGTGGAACCCGCGATCCAGCTGATGAGAAAGTGCAATCCCAAAGTCCCTCTTCCACTGACCTCAGATAAGAGCGTCTTCAGCTTTTCTCTTCCTGGGAGGCCTGTCGATGACTGGGATGCTGATTTAGGACTTTACGGTAAGGTTTATGTTCCCTAGGTTTTTAAGCAAGGTTCTTTATTACACTGCCAAACACCCAACAGTTACTATTATTCTCCTCTCACAGTGTGTCCGTAAGGGACACAGAGTCTGTCCCACTAGAGATATTTAGCCTTCACACACTGCCTCTGGCTATTAGTGCCTGTCAAAGTCCTTATCGGCCAGGCCAAATTTGCCGTTGTTATCAAATAGGCGCTGGGCATTTAATGACTCTAGAAAATTCTTTCAATGTCAACACAATTTATTCAAATTTTCCTCTATTAGACTTCGATACCAAGAATAGTGTAATGTAGAGTACGTGAGTTGGATCAGTTCAGAGTGTTTATATCCAGACCACTCATTGCTTCCCTCCGAGCATCAAATTGCTTTTCATGAATTAATACAATTATAAACAAACATATAAGACTGGATAAAAACAAAAACAAAAGGTTGATTATAATTCACTGGACACATGACCATGTCTAGATCAAAATCTAATTAAAAATGTTGACACTTTACAGCTACTGAGCAAATACATTTTCCCTGTCCGGAAACAATTTTTCTATATATTACTCTACATTCCAGAAAATCAGTCATACCTGACTATGAGTAGAATCGGGTCAAAAATCATTCTTGAGAAAAAAAAAAAAAAAAAGAACACGGACGATTTGCATCAATATGTCACATTTTATTACATAGGATGTTAAATGCTATTAAATATAAACACCATAAATCAGTATTGTATATAAAATATAGTAATAAAAAATAAATATTATAATTTCTAAAATTGTATTCCTGAAATGCACCTTGCTTAATTCATTTTATAGCCATGCAAACTCCCTAAAACTGTGATTGTTCAGACCTGTGCTGTGAAGCAAATGTCAACACCAGTCCTTGTGAAAGCAGGCAATGTGAGAAATCCCTTGTTTTAAAACCAGATTCAGAGGCCATTTTGATTTGAATGCGTTTTTCCGAACAGTCATGTTATGCTGTACAGCAGTATTGCGCATAAATTAACTACCGTGCCACCCTCTTTTAGCAGACGTGTTTCTTTTCGACTAGGTCATCAAATGCAAATGCTCTCTTTAAACAAGGTCAGAACCTGTGCAGCAGTAAACAGAGCAAAGGAAAACAAAAAGCGAAGACATGCCTGGCCAGAGAGGAGCAGATTGCTCTTCGCTGACCCACAATAGTCTATATTCACTTGTTTTGCAGGGAGCTCTGAGGTGGTTGCCCAGGCAACCCTGCCCATCGTGGCTGCTCGACTCAATAGCGCATTGTGAAGCGTGTTTGCGTGCACGTCTGTTTGAACTTACCACATGTGCTTCGCTAATACACCAAAGCCCAAGAGTGCAGATTATTGTTGTTGATGTACACACACTTTTCACACAATAACTTGTAGAATCCAGACACCACGCGGGAGTTTTCCTGCTGGGATGTGCTCACTAATGAGTTTCCCACTGCTTTTATCTCGAGCAAGGAAGCCAGAGAGCTGGGAAGGCCGATATCAGACCGAACGCAATGATTATCTGTTTATCGTTAAAAAAAAATTTTGTGTGGTTGACTCGTTATACCTGGCGGAATGATACGTGTTTCCTGCAACCCACCCTGCTTACTAATGAAGGACTTTCTGCAGGTTTTTAGCACGGTTGCTAACATGCTAACCGCTAACATTAGCTTCTTTACTGACGTCAGATGCTTCTAAATGGAAAGCTGTGTGTGGTGCGAGTGCTCAGTAACACTGAGCCTATTTGCTGTTAAGTCTGGCCAGACAGATAAGATGATGTTAATCTTCAAGACGCCCAGATTCGAGAGGACTTTACCTTTAGCACTTCCTTGTCACTTCAGTTCGACTATCTTATTAGTTTTAAGCTGTGAAAATCACAGGAAAACACCCTCAGGGATTGTAAGATATTACAGCGGTGGTTTAGTATCATCTCTATGTTATATATACAAACCCGGTAAAAAAAAAAACAATAATAAAAAAAACCCCATCTTAAACCAGTCTATGGCGGTTTGCTGGTTTTGCTGGCCACTACGCTGATCAGGCTAGCCTGTTTCGATGGTTTTCGAGGGTGTTAAAGCACTTAGAGGCCAGCTGAACCAACTAAGACTATAGCTTTTTAAAAATGAATTGGCTTCTTTTAACAGCAAATTACCTTGTAAAACTTAAACGTGGTTTTGACATGTTAGCAATGCTGCCATTAACATTATTAGTGCTCATAAACTGGGTTGTATTACTTCACAACCTCACACTAAAATATATTTTTTTTCTAAATATATTTACTCTGCTTTCACGCCAAATCAGATACCTTGAACGCCATTTTTTTATAAACATTTTTTTTTATATAACCAGTCATTTGGTTTAGCAGAGATAGTTGTAAAATGATAGTGCTTTTAGTGTTCTGTTTTGATCTGCAGTCATCATATCAGATGAAAGTCTGTGAAGCGTATTCAGCAGAGGGTCTGACTACATTTATTTCAGTTTCAGTTTATCTCTACAAATGAATATTCAATTAAAGAATCAATGGTGTGTTTTAATAATAATAATAATTATTATTATTGATATATAATGTATATATTTATATATCAATGTATAAATGTATACAATATATCAATAATTATTATTTGTATTTGCTATATACAGTATATAATAATATATGTATGTATAAAATATACTGATATAATGTATACTGATATAATATATACTGCTATACAGATACTATATGATATACTGATTTAATACTAATTGTATAATATATAAACCGTATAAAATATAATTATTGATAAAAAGATGAATGTATTTAATTAAATAACACTATTATTTAGTAATTTATCTAAATTGGACATAAACATATAATGAGCATTTTTTAATAGTTTTCTTATTTTTCAATTGAATTAATAGATTTTGAGGGGAAATATGTTTTAGCTGAATTATAATACTTTATTAAGTGTATTTTTATTAATTTTAATGAAAAGCATTTTAAAAAATTGTTTTATTCCTTTATTTTGAGGGGAAGTATGTTTAACCCCTTACTAGTAACCCCCCTTTTTTGGCATGGAGACCGAAATTACATACCCAAAATAAAAAGGTTTCTGCTCATGATTCTTTCTGACTAGATAGATAATCAACCTTTGTTCACAAAGCTGACACTTTAAAGTTTACTGTTCAGGAATCAGAATCACTCAGACTGTTATGATAATAGAGATATATAAGCTCAAACATAAAAACAAAAATAAAAATATTAAAAACATATGTTTTAAATGTATTTAAAAAAATGTTGATGTAGGAAATGAGTTTGAAAACACAGTGTAGCTAAGGCCACAAGTCTTCCAAGACTTCATAAAAAATTTCATAATCGAATCTGTAAAACTGTGAATTTTATGAAATATTTTCTAAGGCCATGTCATGTGTGTTTTTAGAGAAGGCTAATCAGATTGATTTATGGCCCTTGTCATCTCTGTAAGATCTCACATGTAAACTTTCCTGTGCTCTTTGTGTATGTTTCACTGTTGAAAACTGCCCGAATCATGATTGTATTGTTCTCACCAAACGGTTCTTTCACACCTCCGCCAAGTATGACACATTATCCGCATTATTCTTTTATCATTATTCTTTTGTTTTTATTCCACCTTTATTAGCCTTGATTGTGGTTTTTCAGGCTTTACAAAGCAACAAAGCAGCGATCTCACTTCAGTCTCTCTTTGCATTTAGCCCTTATTTATCAAAAGTCTTACTATAAAAATACAACAAAACATTTTCTTACGACCTTACGTGAATTATTGAGACAAAAATGCATTATGAAGAAGAAAAGCACCTGCTATTAGTAGCATTGGTGCTAACGTTAGCATCAAGCTACATCTGACAATTTATGAAATTATTAGTACACTTTTACTCAAAACTCACTTTAAACCCCGATCGAGTGTTTATAATAACTTCCTTTAGCGATCAGGGGTGGAATTTGGTCGTTTACTGTTGTAAAAATATGTTATTTGTAGCCTTTTTCATCGCTGCACAAGTTAGCATTTCCGATGTACATTTTCGATTTTTTTTTATAAAAACGCCCCAGATCTCAAGAAATTCTCATACCAAGCTTTACTATCGTAATCGCGGGTTTATTATTCGGATATTTTGTGTGTACAGAGGTGTTTCAGTGTTGTTTTGGCCAGATAACTACCAGGAAGTGTGCAGGAAGCATGTGACACGATGTGGCGGTGTCCATATATGACACTGTAAGATTGACGTTTGAAAGACCCAATCAGAGTCTGAGTCACACACCGCACGAGCTGTGACTACTGCACGCACACAGAGATCGCTGGGAGAGGCTGTTTATCATCTGATCGCATAAATCCGTGGAAAATGAATAGAAATGACGATTCTGTCTGAAGAAATATGAAGTAAACATCAGTAAATATATCCATATATCTCCGCAGATATGCATCTTTGGTCTGTAAATCCTTATTGACGCTGTTCAGTGAGTCTATGTGAACACAAATAAACCGCTCTTGACGTGACTGAATATGAGTGAGTTGTGAATTTCTATTCAAAATGTGGCATAATACGGATTTATTATTTTGCACTCCTGACATAAATCACTAAATATCTGTCACTGCAACAATGTTTTATCAAAATATTGGTCAAATATCGAAGCTTGAGTCTTTAAACTTTCCATTGATGCACAGTTTGTCCAGATGAAGTAAGACAGTGATGTTTAATGTGCTGTGAAAGTGAAACAATAATAAACTGGGGCCGTCAGCGATGTTTGCACGCAAAGGGGTTAAACTAAATTATACTTTATACATTTTTATTTTATCTAGAATGGATGGATGGATGTATAGATAGACAGACTGCCATATTTTGTTCATCTTGACATTTATGTCTTAGTCTTATATGTTGTTTATCTGTCTTTCTTCCTTATTGAAAGATGGCAGTTTAGAAGATGACAGTGAGGAAGACGAGGAGAACGAGGAGCCAGACAACAGGGACTACGTGAGTGTTTTGAGATGTCTTCTGGAGGAAGACGTGAGCGGCACCTTCAACACATGCATGCGCGCATCACGATCGTGTGTCGTAATTTTGACAGAGCAGACGATGTGAGCGTAAATTCCACTGATTCATTCTCCCTCCTAAAATGTGATTGAAGAGCGGGTCCTGCGTGTGACAAGAGACTGACACAAGCAACTTCCTGTTCTCACATAACTTCAATAATAGGTCCCCTGATTCAGCCATAAATCAATGACTTCACAATCCCTTTTCTGCTGAGACGCCAACACCAAACCAAAGCGCTGCTTTCCTCTTCAGATACTGCTAATGCATTTCTCTGTTTCCATGTTTGTTCCCCATCATCTTGCCATAACAGGGTGCTTTATGCCTACTCTGTAGTGCAAATGCATGACTTTTACATTTTACAACTACTGTATTGATTTGATTTGACAGTCCTCAAGAGATGCTACTTCACTAGTATCAGATGATAAAATAGGCTTAATTTGGTTACTGATAACACATTTTTAATCTCAAAAATAATATATAAAATACATTATAATGTTTTTTTTTTCTTGGTATTTTATGCCATTTTGAAATTGTATTGGACAGTCATTTGGGAAACTTTGTGGAATGCCCTTAAAAGATGCTAACTTTGGGGAAAAAAAAGATAGATAGATAGATAGATATATGAACTCACACACACAATTTTTTAATAATCTTTAAATTAGTTTACCTTTTCTTGGGCCAAAAAAAAAGACTGAATACACATTTTTTTTTAATAACCTTTAAATTATTATTATTTATTTTTTTACAGAATACTTTTTATTTATTTTAATTTAACAGAAGTAATCAAGTATTTTTAAAATCTTGGTATTTTAAAAAACAATTTTTTTTGTATTTGAAAGACTCATTTTAATGGGAATCTGCAGAAGAAACAATACACACACGCACACACACACACACACTTTTTAAATAACTTTTGTAAGTAAATATACATATAAATATACATTTGTTTTATTTTCTTGAGCCAAAAAAAAAAACAAAAACAATGAATACACAAAATTTTTATATATATAGTATATAAAGTATGTTTAATAAAATGTTATATTGCCATATTTATAAAATAGCTAGGCTTAAATGGACACTTGCAATTTAAAAATAATTTAATTTACTCTTTGTTTTTTGTTTTTATGTCAAATACATGTTAAATGAGTACTTTATTGGAAAGTTATTCAGATGTCTCTAAAAACCATGGAAAACGTGTTTTTTTTTTTTTTTTTTTTGGCTGGCTTAATAGGGACGCTACCTGATTTCTGTTTCCTAGTGGCACAGAATAGAACCGCACAAATTTTGTTCCTATGTATGTGTAAGAGTGACATTTACAACACAGCTGGAGGGGTCCCAGGTGAAAAATAATTCTATTAAAAATATACTTTAATAAAGTGTACTAAGTATATTTTTTACATTTTGTACTATTTTCGTCAAATCCAAGTATAGTTAAGTGTATTCAATTATGCATTAACTTCAACTTAAAATCTATTTGATTACACTTCTAGTGTAAATAGTATACTAAAATGGAACAACTATTTTTAAACTTCAAGTGCACTGAAATATACTAATGAAAATCAAGATTCATGAGCAATTAAGCACACTAACAGTACAATTGAATTGTATTGACATTCTAATGGAAATACACTTAAAAAGGCATTGCAGTGCAAATTATAGTTGTGTTTAAGTACATTTTGTGAATACTGCTATCATACTTATAATTACCATAAACTGTTAATTTAGTATGCCGCTGTAACATTTCAAGTGATCTACAAATGTACTTCCTAACTATATTTAGTGATTTTAAAGTGTCCCACTATGAAAATAATAATGTTTTTGAAGTGAAGTTCAATTACAACCTAAACGTCATAGACACGTACTTTCAGTGCAATGTTATTATAGTTTAAGGTAGAAACAAATTGAAAGTACATTTCATTTGTAATTTTATCCCCATTTTGTTATACTTAAGCATGAATGTTGGTATTACACTACAAGTGTATTCTATTACAATTCAGTTCAAGTAGATTAAAATCAACAGATTACAAATTGAATTTCAGAAAATCTTCTTTATTATTAACACAAAAGTAACACACAAAAGCAGATATTTGCAAAAGGAGGTACCTTGAACAGTCGACTATCTCTGAAATGCCGGGAACAGAACAATGGCAAAACAACTTACTACAAATGCATATCTAGCTCTGACTTGAGTTACTAGAGGACTTGTAGCTCTTATTGCTGCACTTCCTCCATAGAAGGGCCCGGATCTCTGCCACCTCGGTGTTGGGGATTCGCTCGCTCACTGCATCTGTGAAAACAGGAAAGAGACATGGGGATGAATTAAAACAGGATAGACAATGCATAACATTGAAATACAATCATTGATGATAATGGATTTGTTAAATCAATCATGACAATGGATTTGGATTTATAACTATGACATTACTGTACCTGTAGAGAGTTCAAAACAAAGTGGTTTGTGATATCCGGTTCGCGAACGAATCATTCAATGTTACCGGATCTTTTTGAACCAGTTCACCAAATTGAACTGAATCATTTTAAACGGTTCACGTCTCCAATAGGCATTAATCCATAAATTACTTAAGCTGTTAATTTTAACTGTTAACTTACACTCGCTCGGAGTTAAAACAAACCAATATCCCGGAGTTATTCATTTACTCAAACAGTACACTGACTGAAATACTGTGAAGGGAGAACTGAAGAAGAACACCGAGCAGAGCCAGATAATGACTCGTTCACGAATCAAGAACAGTTTCTGTCAGACGCGTTCGATTCAAGAACCCAGGAGCTGATGATACTGCGCATGTGTGATTTAGTGTGAAGCAGACCGACACACAGAGCGTCTGAACCGAACTGATTCTTTTGGTGATTGATTCTGAACTGATTCGGTGCTAATGTTATGAGCCCAGGTAAACTGAAAGCTGAATCAAGGGCAATCATCGCCAATGACGCCATTACGTCGAGCGCAAAAGAACCGGTGAATCGTTTTCTTCAACCGGTTTACTGAATCAAACTGTCCGAAAGAAGTCAATGTTTTGATCGTTATCTGGCTCGGCTCGGTGTTCATCTTCATTTCTCTCTTCACAGCAGTTCAGTCACTGTACTGTTTGAGTACATGAATTACTCCGGGATATTGGTTTGTTTGAACTCAGAGGGAGTGTCAGCCACATTAAAAAAAAAAAGTTAACAGCTTAAGTCATTTGTGGATTAATGCCTATTGGAGACGCGAACCGTTTAAAACGATTCAGTTCAATTTGGTGAACTGGTTCAAAAAGATCTGCTTACATCGAATGATTCGTTCGCGAAACGGATATCACAAACTGCTGTGTTTTGAACTCTCTCTCACAACAGACACGGAAGAGAAGACAATGCTGAATAAAGAAGTAGTTTTTGTTATTTTTGGACCAAAATGTATTTTTGATGCTTCAGAATATTCAAACTGACCCTCTGATGTCACATGGACTACTTTGATGATGTTTTTCAATAGAAGGACTGAGAGCTCTCGGACTAAATCTAAAATATCTTAAACTGTGTTCTGAAGATGAACTGAAGGTCTTACGGGTTTGGAACGACATGATGGTAAGTTATTAATGACAAAATTTTGCTATTTTGCTATAACTAACCCGTTAACAGTGGGATGCATGTCTTCAATACATAAAGTTGACTTCAGGACCTCAATGACTATGACTGCAGGTGTATGGGAGGGTTTAGATGGTGGCAGAGATAACCCTGGCATCACTAGCATACATATACACCCACCCACCTTTCAGAGCCTTTAAACGGTCCTCATCCAGTTCAACAAAAACTGCAGGCACTGTCCCAGGCCGCTGAGACTCCACCTGAGGGATGGCGTCCTCCTCCTCCTCACTGGTGTTAATCACCTATGCAGAAAACATCAGCCTAATTACCTTAAACAACAATGTCAGCTATACACTCCTAATCATACACATGCCAAAACACAATTTTAGTGGTGCGAGTAGAAATGAACAGTTCATACACTCTTGAATAGTAACTAATTTTCACAAAAATGCAGTTCTGCTACAATAGCAAGCTTTACCCTGAGCACCAAAGGCATATAGGTTTGTAGCTTGTGTTTGGACTTTGGTACTAGTACATAATTAAATTCAAGCACAAAGTGCGATAGTACATGCATTTCAGCACAAATAGGCTATGATCCATCACTGTAAACTCTGTAAAATTTTCTGGGGAACACTGCACATTTGATGAAGTCAGTTACATTTTTAAACTTACCATTTTTCGTTTTTTGGGAGGATCAAAAATATCACAACATGTGTCATCAGAATCAGACTCATATCTAGCAGGAGTAGAACGGAGTTGTCTTGTAGCTTGCTGTTTGAGGTCCCTCTTGAGCTGTTCGCCTATCTTGGCCATCTGTGAACCAGACTGACAACATACATCTTGTTTAAGAGAATGATTTTGAAAATGTCCACACCACCACTTTAATTAATGTCACACACCGTCGAGGAATGTGAACAGCAAATGAAGATATATTATTCAAAATAGACCAGATAATATAAAATATATTCAAATAGAAAGTAGTTATTTTAAATCGTAAAAATATTGCACGATATTACTGCTAAATGCAGGCTTGGTGAGCAGAAGAGACTTCTTTAAAAAAACCAAAAAAAGAAAAAAAAACTTAAGTTACGATCAAAAACTTTTGACTGGTAGAGTAATCTCTCTTAAAATACCTTACTTTTATCATGGGTTATGATAATCAAAACAGTCCTGAGCTAGAATGAGCTTTGATCTCTGCAAACCAAATTATCACTTTAATCAAATATTTAATAATAATAATAATAATAATAATAATAATAATGTTTAATACCGTAAAACTGCTTGATTTAAATAAAAAAACTATAGATGTGACGTGAATGCTTTACTGAGCTCGTGCAAACATCCACATCAGTGTAAGAAGATGCATTTTTAACTGCTACTTTCATACTACTGTGAATTTTGTTTGTTGTCATTTCGTTATTGAAAGGAAAGCGAGTGTCATATTTTCATATCCAAATGCCATTCTGTTCGGCTTGGTGCATTTCTGACATAGTAAAAGAAATGGACGCAGCGACCCCATTGGAACTCAACTGAGGCAAGTGAATGGGAGTCAATGGGAATGCTAATGTAAGTGACGTTCTGCTACAAGATGGTGGCACGTGGCCGACTTCAACTTCCGGTCGACTTCCTTGGCGCCTGGTTTCTGAGTGCGGTTTCTCTTCTTCTCTTGAATTGCATCGAGGGGAGCTGAATTACTGTCTTGCGCAACAGTGTCACACTGGTCAAACCGCATTAGTGCATGCTCTAAATTAGGTCAAAATAAATAAAACGGCTACTTGACAACAAAAATATTTGTCAACAATTTTTTTTGACAATATTGTCGACTAATCGTTTCAGCCCTACTGGAATCACAATGTTCCATAGCTGTTAAGTCATAATTCAAACTTACAGTCATTCCTTGCTTCACCACCCCCTTCTCCTGGCCAGACTGACTGGAAGACCATATATCCCCCCATTTGAGAAAAGCGACACGCTTCTGGACTACTTTGTAGTTTTCTGTGAAGACACATAAAAATACAAATACAGTGTGACCTTTTAATGAGAAAAAAAAAAAATAATTTCAAGACAGCAATGTCACTGTCATTTAATGTATTTGTACTCTACTTTCATCAGTATTAGGCACTAATGTCCATCCCTCTTGTACATTCAAAATGTCTCCTTGACACAACTTTATTTGTCCTATATTTTAGCCTGTTGCACCTTATACATGTGTTGTCCCCGACAACCGAATGACTTTAGTAACTTTGTCTTAACTAATTATCAGAATTTGTATTAAATGGTCATGCTGACGCATGAGGCATATCGACGACGAATTCCATTATACTAATGTTACTAGCTAAACCTTCACTAGAACCTAAGCCAAACACTTCAAAGATAAGCTATGGGTCTGTAAACGCTAGTGTTGGAGCGTTCTCTGTAGGAGGACTTATTAATTATGGCGTTTTTCCATTACATGATGGTACCTGCTCGACTCGCCAGTAACGTTACGCTACATGACAGTAGTCGGTTAGTTAATGTTACAAAAAGTATTCCGAATATTTCAAATGTTTCAGAACTTACCCGCCATGAACAGCAGTTTGGCTGCAACCGGCTTCGGATCTTGCCTGCGTTTAGCTGGCAAAATCACCTCTATCCAGCCTTCCTGGGACTGGATGTCTTCCTTGCAAATCACTGTAACACCAGCATTTATATATGCATCCTGTATAATAGATGTACTCTCTCCAATAACGGAGCCGTCAACGAAATAAAACAACCCATACATGGTGCTAACTTTACCTTGTTACCGCCTGAGTTTCAGTGATGAATTTCAAACATTAACCGTTACTATATGGCTACTGGAGCTAATTGCCTCCAAGACTTCTACATAGTGATTGGATGTCGACGATGCTGCGCACACTGATTGGATGTGGTAACCGACTGGGGGGTAGGTCCAATTCCTCGGTCCATTAGTAGCCATCTATTGCTTAGTAGGGCTGTTCGATTCCACAATTTTTGCAATCGCAATCCTGGTCCTGGAATCGAATGGAACGATTCCTCACTGTTGTTTTCGATTATTTATTTATTTTAGATTAAAAGGAACCTAATCTCACCATGATGACTGTAGGATAGGTCGTATAATGTATCCTTCCTATAATATGAAGCTGGAAAAAAGTTTTTTCAGCTTTGCCCGTGAAATTAGTCATAGCCCAGCTCAGCAGGGACATGCGTTTATGGGATGAATTAAATAAGACATGAAGTATCTAAATAAATGTGCTCAGTTCAGCTGAATGATGAAGTTTACTTTGTATACTTTGCATAATATTAACAAACCGTAGCTACACTGAAACAAAATAACCAGAACATTAATGACTGATAGAGCTCTCAGATTTATTATGTATTATTTATAATTATCATTGGCTGATAGAAATGTTTATATATATATATAAAATCATTGTACACGTTAATAAATTATACTTTGTATTACAAATAAACTTACATACTAAAAGTACACAAAATTACCACTATACATTTTTATATTTTAACATATTTTATGAGAGTACTCTGATATGCAACTAGAAATACACTTATTTTAGAGTGTACTGTATAAAGTGTACAAAATTCACACTTCTAATGAAGTGAGAACATAGTACACTTTTAAAAAGTATACTAACAATTAATTTCCAAAAAATATACTTCCCATAAGTACACTGAATTGCCACTCTAAGTATGTCAAATTTAATATACTTAAAATGTTTTATCTTCAATACAATTTAAAATACATTAATAACAAAGTACACTTTCAAAAAGTACATTTAAAAAATAATTTGATTACTGATAAATTAGTATACTTATTGTTTGGACTATTAAGTTGAACTTAACTACATCTTTTTTTGAAGTATACTTTTAAAAAGTACAAATCAAATACTCTTTAAATAAAGTACAACAAGTAGAAGCATACTTCTTTTATAATTCATGTACTTTATTCACATTTCAAATACACTAAAGTATACTACTTTTTTACCTGGGGTGACCGCTTACATGTGCCTCACCTGGCAAATAAGGTGTGTAATTGCTGTTTGTCCGCTGCTTGGCCCACTCGCCATAAACAAAGAAAGAGTAAAGGTCAGAGCCTGTCATTCTATTGGCTGGAGCTGGTCACATGGCCTCTGGTCCGCACATGCAGTGATGGGAAGATATATAGGTTGCAGTCTGTAGAGTGAACAGTGTTATATAGCTCTATGTTTCTCCATGGCAGGAGGATGACCTGGAAACAGACGTGAACAAGCTGCGTCCCCGACCAGAGCCCGACCGGCCCCTAGAGCAGCTGGGCCAATATGTGCGCCTCTGCCCTGAGCTGCACCATGACTTCCAGGTGAATGTCTTTGCCTTATGTAGCAGGCAAAACACAGCATTGCATCTCCATTCTTACATCAACAGAATGTACAGATTTCCAGTTAAGCTCCAATGATAGCGTTTGTGACATATTTTCCTCGTTTTCTTAAAAAAAAAAAAAAGGAAGTTACAATGAGGCTCTTACAAGTGAAGTACAAGAGAACAATTAATGCATTCTAAAATGAATTCAGTTTCTGTCATAACTTGTGCGTTTGAATTGTACAGCTATTTTAGGGGTTATGCAGTTATGGCAATGAAGATCAAATTTTGTATAACTTTACATTGAAAACCTTAGGAAGTGATAGGAAAGCAAATAAATCAAATGCATATTAATTAAAAAATGAATTAATGGTTTATTTTATTAAACTTCAGATGCATATTGTAAGTGCCTCACTATGGTTTACCAATAAATAAATAAATAAATATTTTATCAATTTTTTTTCATCTTAATCCTATTCCATTATCATTTATAGCACAATTGTTTATACACTTATTTGCAAGGTTTTTTTTTTTTTTGTCTTGTTGTCTCTGTGTACTGGAAGCTTAAACAAATTCCTTGTACGCGCAAGCATACTTGCCCATAAAAATTTTTCTGATTCATATATATATATATATATATACACACACACACACACACACACACACAAGAGAAGGGCATGTGGAAATTAATTTGTGGTGATAATGAACACGGTTACGAATAAAATCGATTTATATTGATATAAACCCGCATTATTCTTTTAATGCATAACTTCAAGAAGATGATGTCAACATGAAATGCTATTGATTTTTCTTTAAAACAGCATAGCTGATAATTCATGCACAATAAGACCATGCATTAAGAATGTAAATGGGGTGAATTTTGATTTCATGTTGACTTTAATCTGCTCTGGAGAAATATTTCAAAGAGGTTTTTTTTAAGACCGTCAGCATCTCTAGGGTTTAGTTGTTGCAGCCAGGCGTGAAAGTTACAAGTGTACTGCTCTTAATGGCAGACACCCAGGATAAAGTTTATATGAAGTGTCTCTAAGTGCACTTGGGGTGAATATGGACCTTGTGTGGAAGCAGTAAGAGATTTTGATGGGAACAGTGTGTGCTGTAATACCTACTGCTATTGCACCACTATACAACTTAAGAGCACAACAGGGACACGGCTTCTTCTGAAAATTACCTCATTATGCTTTAAAAAAATCAGACACTAGTGCTTTGGCTCCTTACAATGGCGGCATGTATGCATCAGTCTTCATATTAATAGAGTGATCTTGTTCCGGTTTTTGCTGACCTGAAGAATTCTGGGGAAGAATGAGGAACATCTTGTTGGCAGAATATCCACTGGAAATGATTCATCTAATCTCTCAGAGATCGCAATTATGTGCTATCTTTTCACTTATTAATCAAAGAAAAAATGTGTGTTCATATTTACATTGTTTTCAAACATTCAACAAAATATTGACAAAAAAAAAAAAAAAAAAAAAAAAATATATATATATATATATATATATATATGTATATGTATATATATATGTATGTGTGTATGTATTTATTAATTAATTATTATTACAGTTTGGTATAGGCCAGGGCTTAACAGTTTAAATTCTCATTACATGCGTATATTATTTTATATTATATTATATTTGGGAATTTAGATTCTCATTTATGCTTGGGTTTTATATAAGTTTTATACGTTTTTAGATAGATAGATAGATAGATAGATAGATAGAGATTGTTTTTTTTTTTTAAGGTCATTATACATTTACATAAAATTATGGAAACGCATTATAGTGATCTTGGAATTGTGTAAAAAAAATTCTAAATACATTGAAAATTGTTCTTTTTAGATTTTTTTATTTTATTTTAATATTTTTTTATATAGTTTGTCGTAATTTCGCCTTTAGGAGTTTTTGGACTTAAATCCTAAATCAATGTATGAAAAAGGATAAAACAATATCAAACTATTTTAAAAGGTTGTTTCAGAATATCTGGAGATTTTACCCTTCTGGTATTAACCCTGCTGCGGGTCAGCCGACCGTAGGGCCATTGACAGAAATGAATGATGACATTTCAAGTTCCATAATATGTTCAGTGTGACTCTTCATTTTAAATGTGTCACCACCCCTCCCATCACGAGCCACTGCTATGGTCTTGATTGACGGCTCCACTCGCAGCACAATTACACGCCTGCGGCTGTCTTGCACAAATCCCTGCGTGGCTGCTTTTAGCATGCGGATGAGTTCAAACTAATAGAAATGTCAACACACCTCCGGTTCATCAACGTTCAACTCCCTCCTTATTCAGACGCTGCCACTATTGTAATTTAAATCATATAGCATGATGTACTACTGCTGTTAAAAAGCGTCTTTTCTTTGGTTCATTTCCTCCTTCACGTATTGATGTTATAATTCAGGTCTCCAAAAGAAATGACGAGCTACTAATTCACTTTTTCATTTCAATTTAACATTTTTAAAATCAATTATGTTTGCAAATTCTAGACATAAAGGCCAAGCAATTCCTGGAAACACATGATTCTTCCTCATAATGACAGGTTATTAGGAATGGTTCATCCAAAATTGAATTTGATGTATTCGTCCAATTGATATGCACAATTAATTTTGTTTAATACTAAAGCTCTATTAGATATTTGAATATACATCAATCATTATGCATGATATTTTTTGTGGTTTCAGGACAATACTTTTTTGTTTTATTTCATTAATATTTATTTTTTTAGTGATTGCTAACCCTAGTGTTGAACAACCAAATTTGAAAACCTGTAATTGATTCTAATATGCATCAATCTGAATGTTCATTATGCGATTTTATATTGTTTTCTTTTGGTCTCAGCTTAATCAATCAAACCATACTGTCCATAGCCCCCTTCTCTGAACGTGTCTTTGATGTATTTCTCCCATTATCATTAAATTCCACTGTGATCTTGAGACGCTGTGACTGGATTGGATGCAGGGGTTGTAATCACATTGCTGCATTATGCATGCTGTGTAAAATACCAAGATGAGAAGAATTTACAGCAGGACATTCATGCCAATCAGTTCCCTACTATTAATCTTGCATGACTACGATGCTGCACCTGTAATTCGGGCCAAAACAAAGGCCATAATTAAATGGGTTCAATTCATCGTGTCATGCTAGGATTCAGAAGAAGAGAACATAGGTAAAACTGCAGAGCTGTCAAAAATATTTCAGGCTAGATAAAGGGTTGAGTTGTGAAACAGAAGCCTGAGAAAGCGAGATTGGCACGGTGCTTGCGCTCTCAGAGGGAGGAACAGAAGGGTCCCTTCCCCTGAGGACTCGCCTCGGGATAACATGTTTCCCTTTGATCTCCAACGCTTTGTGTGATACTGTACAGGACAGCCAGGAGTTGAAAATTAGATGTGCATTTCATTCACCATGACACCAACATCCTAGTTCCTCCGCTGACTAAGCCCAAGACTCAATATGATTATGAGTCTTTTTGTTTTGTTCCCGCCACAGTTCCTTAGTCAAGGCCTCTGTGTAGTGTAATTGACCATTTAGTTTAGTTTCCAATTGCGAAAGCGATCGGGCATGGAGTTTGCTTTGTTTCTTCTCAATAGGTAACTAACACCATGGCCACAACAGCTAAAGTCTGTCTACACTGGGTGCGACAAATCAACTGTTGAAAATCTTTTGACATTTGTGTCAATATGTCATAAATGGAACGCAGCAGTTTTCTGTCAGGGATTTGTTGTCGTGCTATATATGTATATATAATCCATAGATACGTATATATATCTATGGTGTAGACAGCATCACTGATTATAACAAGTTCTAGAGTATTTTGTCATGTCACGCCACTTGCGTCTGGTGTAGACATGGTGTAACATTGGTTTTGTTTGTTTCACAGAACTAATCGTTACCTGGGTTGTGTACGTATGTGTGGGGCAGAGCTATCAAAACAGGGGCAAGACCCTTTTGGGGTAGAAACAAAAGTCAACATTGTCTACCAGAAATCGCTTACCCCACCTTTAAGCCTTAAGGCTGTTCTCGGAGGGTTCATGAGTTCTGAATGGCCACAGACGCCCTTGAGCTCACCTCTACAAAAATGGTGAAACTAATTTTCAAATAGACGTTCTCTTTATTAACAGACCACATATTTGAAGTCTAAACAAGTACATTCTCGACATAATGTGCACAAAAACAGTATTATTTGAAAATTGTATAGTGGATTTGGGCATCTGCCATTACACTCGCTGTTTGAAAAACCACAAGTAGAGTAATACAAATGGTGAAATGGGTGAAGTGCTGTTATCACTAGAACATCGCATGCCTGGAAAAAGGTTCCTGGCTATTCAGATTTGATGACCAAAAAGAACTGTTGTATAAAAAATAATACAAAATATGTAATTATATCGTAATTGAGAATTAAAATCCATTAAATCAATGCAATAGCTTCCGTGTAAATACTTTTAAAATATCTTTTCATAAGAATAGCTTGACTGTAGTTTAAGTACTCTTTCCAGAATTGTTCACAGTGCATGTGGCAACTCAAATCAGATTCTGTGCATTTTCCCAAAAGTGTCACAATTGCGCTAATTTATCTATTATTTTTCGTGCTGATTTCAAAAACGTCAGGCATGAGTAGCTTTTAATGGTTGGCGGATTGGGTAATTGAATTGACCTCAAACAGATCCGTTCGTTCCCTTTGCGAATTGAATCTCTTCTTTTTCCCTCTCACACACTTGTAGGAGCAACCGAGCACACGTTCCCCGAGTCCCACTCCCAGAGCTCATCAAAAGGGCCGTTGTACTTGTCTGTATCAAGTTCATGATTAAAATAAGTCTTTGAAAGAAACATCTCGGTGCTGCTACATTGTTTAAGTGTTATTTGTGGTTTTGAAAAACGAATATGACAAAGCGAGCCCCCTGAGATCCAATATACAGCCTGTGACGTTTTATACAGCAAAGGTTCATTTATATTAATGCATCCCCTGCTATTGGTATTCATGGAAGTTGTGGCGTCTTTGTGCTTACACATATTTTTAGGAGTGTGAAGAAGGGAAAAAAGTGAAATGCAAAGCAATAGCATAGGGTGCAGTACTAAAGTTTTGTATCTAACAAATTCACTTTGATGGTGTACAGTTTATGTGCACTGCGGCGAAGATCAGAGAAAACATGGGACGGCGTTCAGAAACTAAGATCTTCCATAGGGATGTGAGCGCAGATGATGGAAGCTTTTATCAACACGATATGTGCAGAATTTCCCCTAGTCAGCACATCATGTCTATCTTGTTTCTTGGACATTCGCGTTTTTCACCTTTGGGAAGAGCCTGGGAATTGGACCATGGGTCTTTTTCCTCACTAAATTTATGGAAATGCATGAGGCGTGAGCTTAAATTGTTATTTGGTTCCTCTAAAAGCAGCCAGGACCCTTGGCTATTTTGATACAGTTCATTTTATGCCTGTCAAAGACTGTAATTGGCCGATCCTATTTGCTGTCAGTATCACCCTTTTGAAGTCAATAGAAAGCTGGAAGTGATGTGCACCACTTTGGGCTGCATCCTCAAAACAATTCCTTATCCTTTTTTGGCTTTTCTCCCTCAATAGTCTCTAAAAAAATGCTTTCATTTCCTTCACAGTTTATTTCGGGTTGTTATTCTGCAGTGCAGCACTGAGCGGTTCACGGTGCCAGGGGGAAAACAGGATATCTTGTGGGTGATGTTTACTGTAATCTTTGTCTCCTTTTTTTTTTTTGCCGTTTTCTCCTACACCTTTGATTTTGAGAGTTGCTGATGTGGCTGAAAGCGTAGAGAGCTGACATCTGTGGATGCTCTGAAATTTTTCCCCCTGAAAATCAACATTAGCTTTGCAGCTTCTCTCTAACAATCATGTCTTTTAGGATTTGGACTCCAGCTCTGAGGTCGATGAAAGCTCAGACGATGACAGCACTCTGATGGGAGATTTGCAAGACGAGACACCGAGTGACCAGAGAGGCTACGAGCTGCCCTCCGACAGAAATGAACACCACCTCCAGACGAGCGACTTCCATAAGCATTACCTCAATTGCTCTAGGAAAGGCCGAAAAGACCACTCTAGTATGGTGGACAGGCTTCTGGAGAAGTACGGGATCTGCATTCCCAACCATGATCCACGTCTCTATGCCGCCACAGCAGCCAATACAAAGTCTATAGCTGGATACTCCATACTAGCCTTCCCTGACTTCTGGGGACACCTGCCCCCACAAGAGCAAGAGCCCATGGCTAAAAGACCACCACATGTGCAAAGGTGAGAAATCAAGTCTTTCATTTCAGTTTTGTTCTTCTCAAGGAACAGGGTGGATGGATTGTCTAACATTTAAGGTTCTAACGACAATGATCCTTTTTCATTTTTTTTTACAAATGATTATCATTATCAAAATAAACGTGTTTTTATAATGTTATAAACTTATTTTTGGTGTTTTTTCCGCCATTGAAAATTAACATTGTATCATGTTACCAAGTTAAAAAAAAATATTCATGTTACCACAGATAAAATTGGGCCGGGATATTAGAACACTTCCCTGATTTATCCCATGTCACAGATAACAAAACATATATACAAAGAGTTTTCTGTTGCAAGGTTGCATTCAATTCATCAAATGCATAAAATTTGCACAGCATTCTTCTAAACAGCTATGAGACTGCGTCGCAATACCAATTGTGATTAAACATAAAGGAGCTCTCTGTTTACCCGTGATCACATTTAATATTCAATATTAAAAGATTTAAGAAGATATTTGCTTTGAGAGACAAATCTGGGTAGAATTACTCGAGTGTTTTGTTGCTCATAAAAACTGTGCCATTAGAGACTGTTACAAGAAAAACAATAGAAAACTGTTTGATTCCAAAAAGACGCTTTCAGAACATGGCTAAAGATGGCTTAATTTGTGCTTTCGTTTTTGTCTTTAGTTTTAGTTTTTGTCGCAAATTCTATGTTCCATATTCCAGCATGTTTTCAACCTTTTAGCTGCTTGTGGTAAATTTGCATGCTGAGATTGCCAGAAAGAAATAATACAAATATTAGACTTCATTTAAAAGCTGATTTGCCTCTAAATCAGATCATGTGGATGCAATCTGAGGCCTATTCTCCATCCTTGCTTACACATTGTCAAATGCAAATGATTGTAAATACTGTCTGCACCGAGTCATTAAACTCACTGTAAGTGCACATTAAATTCATTAAAATATTCCTTTTCGAGTTAAACTCTCTTGCCTTAAGTGAGTCGTTCTGCTTTTGCTGGTTGCTTTGCTCTACAGACACCCAAAGACACTTTTCTCCTGAGGAAAAAGCCCTTAAATCTATCTCTAATTATGGTAGCCCCCTTCGGAAAACTTGTTTTTGCCGAAACTTTCTTCAATGTGGAAGGGAGAGATTAAAGAAAATAGACATTTATGTCAGTCAGTTCTCTAGTTTATTGTGTTTCCTCAAGAGTAAGATTTATATGGGTTCTTTTGGTGTTATTTTAACTTAAAAGTAGTTTTTGAGGTTTAAAAAGAAAGTGTCAGACAGCCAGTGACATTTAGAAAAAAAAGTGACAGTTTTTAATTCCACAAATTGCTTCCTACTCGCACATTAACTGTAGAGAATTCGGAAACATTTGGCGTCCTAAGATGTTCATAAAAAAAAAAAAAAAAAACATTTTTATATATATATATATATATATATATATATATATATATATATATATATATATATATATATATATATATATATATATATATATTTATATATATATATATTTATATTAGGGCCGGGACTCGATTAAAAAAAAAAATCAAATTAATTAGAGGCTTTGTAATTAATTAATCGAAATTAATCGCATTTTAATCGCATATAAATATTTGACCTGAGAACAGTGAGAAGTAATTTTTTTTTCACATGGATTTATAGTATACCATTGAATAATGACTGAATACATAAGCTTAAGCAACAAAATATTGTTTATTTTTGTTCAACCAAGTCTAGCAGTGAAATTTTTGCCATTAAGTGTAGCAATAGCATATTTAGAAACAATTTAGAAATAGTACATTTCAGAAATTCAGGAAGCTTATAGGTGCTGGAACCTTCTGTAAAGTGTTTTTTAAGTAATACACAATACTGTCAATTACATTCAGAACATTGGAAACACTGACTATTAGAAAAAATCTCTCTGTTGCTTCAAAGGCCATAACATACTAAGTCCAACTCTCAATAACCTTGGCCAAAACAATAAAGAGTTCAACATAAACTGCCAGTTGCACCAACAAAATAATACATAGTTCAACATAAAGTGTAAAGTGTAAAGTGTAAATGTTTTGCATTGAGGTGATACTTGAGGCTCGATGTGCTGCGTGATATGCGAACGCTAGTTGGTGCTCCAGTATAATCGGTCCGCCGAAACTCATCCAGTGAGAAACGTTCCGCGGTGCAAAAAGAAGTTATTAAAAATGCGGGAATTTTTTCTGTAATTAATTAATCTTAGTTAACGCGTTATTTTTTGTGTAATTAATTAATCTCAATTAACGCGTTAAAGTCCCGGCCCTAATTGATATATATATATGTATATGTATATATATATGTATATACATTATGAACATTATATATTTACGCGTTTAAAACATATGCCTGACGCATCATTTTGATGATATTTGGAGGAAAATGGTTCATCATAATGCCTTTTCTACCCTTCGTGATGTTCTATGTTCAGAATTTAACATTAATGAAAGACACAATGCCTGTTTGTCTTATTGTTTTCTAGTTCTTCCTATGAAGTAAACAGTATGATGGGAGCGCTCTCGGTTTATTGCCAGCCACGGCGGACTGTTAACTTTGTTTTTGCTCATTCATTCAACCCCATTATCATCTGAAATTTGCTCTCTGGATTGGAGCGTCCACAAAGATTGCCCCCCCTCCCCCCTATTTTACATTGTGCTTATTCGCTTCGGGAGAAAGGCCTTATTATTATTGTTTATTGCCAAAAAAGAAATAATGCACACAAACAAACATCCAGGAAAATTAGCCAATTAGCATCATACAGGGCAAAAAGTATGAGGCACCATAGGTTCGATTTGAAAATGGCATCATCCAAACAGAGTTGAGAATGACCCTCCATTATTAGTGCTTTAGGTTAGACGTCTGCATATTATTTCGCCTGACCGCTTAATACATGTAATATAGCTGATAGCTTTGCTCATCACGCATTGTTAAAGTAATATCTAATGATAAGTTCTGTGTAATAAAGTAGAATGACGCATGAAAAAAGTATTGAACCCATGAAGAAAGCGAGGTGCAAAAAGACACGGAAAGCCAAGACACAAGCAGAAATCTATCAGTAATTAGAAAGCAATCCTGCCCCTTGCAAATGGAAATTAATATTAGTTGGTTCAGTTCCATATGATGGCCTATATAAAGGTGTCTCATGACCAACGAGTCACACAAGAAACATTTCATTATGGGTAAATGCAAAGAGCTTTCTCAAGAGCTTCACAGCCTTATTGTTGCGAAATACTATACTTCCGAATGTTCCATGAGCAACCAGAAGTGGACAATCCAGAAGTGGAAAGAACACCATTCATTCATCACTCATTTAGAATGCTCTGTATTCATTAATATTAGACATCGTTAAGCATCTTTACCATTGTTATTGCATGGGAGAGTCAATTAATTGTGGAATCATTGTACAATGAACTGGATTCATGAATTAATTGTTGAGGCTGGTCTTGGGATTTGAATCAATTGAAAAGATTTGAATCAAAACAATGATTCTCATACATGTGGTTAATTTGACCTAATCTAGTTTCCTCATTTATTAGCATCTAACCCTAAACCTAACCCTAACCCTAAGGGCTAGTTCACCCAAAAAAGAGAATTCATTAATTACTCCCCCCTTATGTTGCTCCAAACCCAGAGTACTGACTACATATTCACAGATTTTGTAAAAAATGTATTTAAAAAATAAATATTAAAAGAAATGTTTTCATGTATAAATTGAGTTTTACTTTTGGAAACCAAAGCTGTCATTAATTGATAGTTTATTTATTTTTCAATATTCCAGAAAGAAAGTTTTCGAAGACATCCAGCGTCTCATCTGTCCAGAGGACATCATCAACAAGGTTGTTTTTGACATGGACGATCACAGGTAAAATGCTGCGATTTTATTAGATTTTTTTTTTCCTGATAAAGCATTTTCATTAAATCCTAACATCAGTGGCATGGCAACCATTTAGATGCTCCAATGAGAAATTAAGTCCATCAAGTGTCTCTGATGGATCTTAATGGATCTTTCACATGCTTGCTGAATATACAACAGTCACAGCCAGAACGAGAAAGATCTTCAATGCAGCCTTAAAACTTATTTTTAAAAACTCTAAAATTGCAGCAATTACAATAAAACCTTAAAAAGGGTAATAGAGTTAAAAATGCCTTTCTAGGAACAATCTTACTGTGACTGGTTTCGATCATACGGTTCCTCAGCTTGTGTGTGTTTATCCAGTCAAGCCTGGTTTGATGTGACTACCTCTGTCAGGGGCATTCTGGGTGATAAACCCTTGAATGGACAGTGTCTCTCTGCTTGCCCTGATGCTGATGGACAGCTTGTCGTTTACCGTTATGTAGTTTGTGGGTTGCAGCAGGTTGGCGATACTGAACTGTGCGCCTCTATCATATGGACAGTGTTCTGCACTCATCTTCTGTATCATTTGCAGTGTGGCTGGAATGTATTGACGCAAACGGTGCAGAATGAATGATTTAGCCTGGATGGTGGTTAGTAGTGTGAATCAATATGTATAGGACAAGTACGGAGATAATTCACTTGTTTAAGCTAATGTGACAGTATGTGGAGCATGCTCAATCAGCACAGCTGTCCAAAAATGTGTCTCTCTCGCTCTCTTCTGTTCTTCTCTGCTTTCTGTGTATTAGCCTTCTCCAGTCAATCGTATTTCTCCTTTCTCTTCCTTCCTGGCTTTTTGTTTTTTTCTTTCTTCCTTACTTCCAATGCTCATTTTGGTTCTTGTTTTTCCCTTTTCCTTCCTTTGTTGCTGTCTTTTTTTCCCTTTTATTTTTTTTTCTTGTGTTTCCTTTCATTCCTTCCTTCCTTCATGTTTAATTTGGTTTCTGTCTTTCCCTTTTTCCCTCCATTTTTGCTTTCTTCCTGTTTTTCCTTTCATTCCTTCCTTCCTTCGTTATGTTGTCTTTCTTCCTGTCTTTTCTTTTCCATCTTTCTTTATTTCCTTAATTCAGTCTTCATTCTATTAATTCTATCATTTCCTTACTTCCTTTGTTTACACTGGTTCCTTTCATTCTCTTTTCGTCTTTTTCATCTTTCTTTATTTCCTTCTTCCTTATTTCTTCTATTATTATTAGGGCCGGGACTTAACGTGTTAATTGAGATTAATTAATTACACAAAAAATAACACGTTAACTAAGATTAATTAATTACAGAAAAAAAATTGCCGCTTTTTTTTATAACTTATTTTTGCACCGCGGAACGTTTCTCACTGGATGAGTTTCGTCGGACCGATTATACTGGAGCACCAACTAGCGTTCGCATATCACCGCAGCAGCACATCGAGCCTCAAGTATCACCTCAACGCAAAACATATAGCAGCTAGCGTGGACTTTACACTTTATGTTGAACTATATATTATTTTGTTGGTGCAACAGTTTATGTTGTACTCTTTATTGTTTTGGCCACGGTTATTGAGAGTTGGACTTAGTATGTTATGGCCTCTGAAGCAACAGAGAGATGTTTTCTAATAGTCAGTGTTTCCAATGTTCTGAATGTAATTGACAGTATTGTGTTTTACTTAAAAAACACTTTACAGAAGGTTCCAGCACCTATAAGCTTCCTGAATTTCTGAAATGTACTATTTCTAAATTGTTTCTAAATATGCTATTGCTACACTTAATGGCAAAAATTGCACTGGTCTTGCTAGACTAGGTTGAACAAAAATAAACAATATTTTGTTGCTTAAGCTTATGTATTCAGTCATTATTCAATGGTATACTATAAATCCATGTGAAAAAAAATTACTTCTCACTGTTCTCAGGTCAAATATTTATATGCGATTAAAATGCGATTCATTTCGATTAATTAATTACAAAGCCTCTAATTAATTAGATTAATTTTTTTTAATCGAGTCCTGGCCCTAATTATTATTTTTATTGTATTTCCTTAATTTCTGTGTTTGCATTGGTTCTTGTCTTTTCCTTCCTTCCTTCCTTCCTTCCTTCCTTCCTTCCTTTCATTCTTTTTTTTTACCTCCTGTGTTCACTTTGGGTTCTGTCATTCACATTTCCTTTCTTTCTTTCTTTCTTTCTTTCCACAGTCCACAGTGTTCCCCCGATATGTGTCCCAGTTCCCTTCACTTCTTCTCCAAATTTGAGAGCGGGAATCTGCGAAAAGCCATTCAGGTCCGCAGGTGAGACTCTTTCATTACAATACAGCACACGTACACAAGCACACACACACACACACGCACGCGCAAACATGTACTGCAGACAGCTCGCCGAGTGCCCTTGGGCCTCATTTGTTGTGCATTCGCAATCACTCTCGCTCTCTCTCTCTCTCTCTCTCTCTCTCTCTCTCATTCTTATGTTTCCACTCTTTCAGCAAACCTGTCTCGTCAACGCATGCAAGATCAAATCAAAGAACCTGTCTACAGAGCAGTTCCGATGCGCTTAAATAAAAGAGCCAACGTTATATTTTTCCAAATGAAATGTGGCGGCGTAACCACAGATAGGGATGGAGTGAGAGAATTCTCTCTATCGTTTACGTAACACGTTTCTCAGTCTCTCTCTCTCTCTCATTACATCTCTCCCATCTTCTCTTACTCCCACTGATTTTCTCCTGTCTGTCTCTCTTTTGCACTCTCTCTTAGTCATGAATATGATTTGATTCTCAATGCTGATGTCAACTCCTCTGCATTTTGTCAATGGTTCTATTTTGAAGTCAGCGGCATGGTGGCCGGCGTGCCTTATCGTTTCAACATTATCAATTGTGAGAAGGGAAACAGCCAGTATAACTATGGTAAGCCATACAGTAGCAACTACTTTAAAGCCATGTGATTTACACAAGTAGGACAACATCCTGTACTTGGATCAGTGCATAATGTTACAGGAACCAGAGTTACTATACCTCACTTCAGATCACCTCAGATTGATCCAGAAGCATGTTCCACTTGTGTAAATAATGTGTTGGTTGCATGAGGGTTATAATATATATATTTTTTTTACCTCCTACCAAGATTGAAGATGTATGTTCTTCGATTGTTCTAGATGGCTTTGATTTTGACACAACCATCTTCTCTCAAAAGAAATCTATTTCCCCACCGGCACCAGCACAGCCAGCTTAAGAAGATGCCACAGTGGTAGCAGCTAAATCATATCTTAGCCTCGCATTGCTCTCAGACGCAGCGGTGGGCCCGAGCAGCTCTTAAATCTGACACCAGCCGTATATCCCAGAAAAATACAGTGCTTCGGCATTTCTGAGTTCCTCCCCCGATAAAGTGTTTTCAATGGCCCTTGACTGCCTTTTCCTCATTTTGGTGTGCAGCTGGGCATTATAATAGACTCGTGCTGCCCTAAAGTCAGTGTTTTATGTCTCTATATTAAATGAGATGTCCTTTACTTTTGACCTTATTTGAGTTTGAGTAAAACTTAGTCCCAACAAACATCTACTTTGAAGGGAATGCATTTTAGGGCACCCTTCTTCCTCTAGGAGTCAATGTTTTGGAGAAATTGAATTTATTTAAATAGATGTAAGCTGCTCATTTTAGCTTTCCTCATAAAAAAATTGTTATAGTAATTACATTACTTACAATTAGTAAAATGAAAAATAAAAGTCCTTTATCAAGATTGCTTCTTATAAATTGATATTGATTTGAGGATATTTGTGACCCTCGCTGTAAGCTAGCCAACTAAAGTCTTTTTTTTTTTTTTTAATTGTGATTTACTAAATAAAATCATTCTTTATAAGGTAAGAACATTCTGTGAAAATATAACTTTGATATATTTAATATTGACTGAATAAAGCCATATTAAAGATTGAAATCAAAGTGAAATTAATAGTCAAAAATACATTTTAATGCTTGTTCTCTCATAATTAGTTTTTGAGCCTGGATTTTAAAGACAAAATAATTTTCATATAATTAGAGAGAACACTAAGCTTTCAAACTTTTTTTGCAAACTGTAACTACTTATTTATTTAACTAAGTTTAGCCCCCCGCTCACCCACCCCCCTGCCAATTTAAATACATAATTAGCATTGCTATATTAAAAACTCTTTGTGGTGTTGATGATTGATAATGTGGAAAAGCTAACAACCTGAATGCTTAGCAATTACAGAATGACCTGTTTGAGGTGGTTTATAACTGTATGATTGTGGGATGTTTCAGGCATGCAGCCTGTGCTGTATTCTGTGAGGGATGCGCTGGAGGGCAGACCACACTGGGTGAGAACAGGCTCTGAAATCTGCTATTACAGGTACTTCACTTCAGCTCTTTACATTTACGCTCAAATTCATCACTCTGCCTTGTTTTACTGTGCTTTTTCTCTATGCATTCTACTCTTTAGACAAGACATTGCACATAAGCCTATAGAATCTAAGTGTGCTTTTGACTTCCACAGAAATCATTTCTGCGCTAGAAGAGGTCAAAAAAGTTCTTTCTACACGCTGACATTCACGGTGACCTTTCATCACGAAGATGACGTGTGCTACTTGGCCTACCACTACCCTTATACCTACACCACCCTTCAGGTGCTTGACATGAGCCACTTTGTGTGTGTATATGTGTATATATATATATATATATATGTATATGTATGTATGTGTGTGTGTGTGTGTGTGTGTATATAATAATAATAAATATCTAATATAATAAATATAATATTTATGTATTATGGTACATATACTTATTGTAAATTATGAAGGCAGCAGGTTTAATTAAAATATAATGTAGGTTAATTAAAAAGACAATATAATAATATGGAACAGTGTATATTTATCACAGTTTTTCAGCTGACTGAGGTAAATAAAAGCCATTATATGAGTAATGCTACATATCAGTAAGTTTTGCTGTTTCTTTTAACATACTTTATGGTTTTAATTCATGTTTATTGGGCTGTAACTATAGTAGTAAAGAAGAAGAGATCAGTTCATGTGCAACAGAGATCTGTCACTGAAGATCATCAAAACCACATTTATTTTGTGAATTATGCAAATTAACCGAATTTAAAAGCTAAGACTGTTTCATATCAAAAATAACAAAGCAATTTGCAATTAATTGATGACATGGACACTAAAAATAATGTTTCGTGCAAGTTTTGTTTCCACATCAACTGAAAAGATACTAAAATATCTCTGTTCATCAAAATGAAGAAATTAATATTGTCAAATCAGCCACACAGTCCACACAGCTGACATATTTGTTTGCCTGGTGTAGCTTATTGACGTTAATCAAGCATCACTTTTAAAAACACCACCATTTTGGTCAATAATTGAATAAAAAAATTAAATAAAAAAAATATTTACAATTTTTCTCTAGACCCATTTGAGAATGTTGGAGAAGTCTGTAGACCCAGAGAAAGTTTTCTTCAGGCAACAAAACCTCTGTGACACGCTGGCAGGAAACTCCTGCTCCTTAGTCACGATCACAGCCTGCCCCACTTCCAGAGCCTGGAAACATCTGCACCAGCTGCGTAAGTC
This sequence comes from Carassius auratus, assembly GCF_003368295.1. Taxonomy (NCBI): domain Eukaryota; kingdom Metazoa; phylum Chordata; class Actinopteri; order Cypriniformes; family Cyprinidae; genus Carassius; species Carassius auratus. Next base: position 5,393,436 of record NC_039267.1, on the reverse strand, counting down.
TGACACTAAAACTCGCAATGAGACAGATTTATGCTCTTGTGTGTCGACACACCTGTGAACTGAGCATCTGATGCTGCTTTGGGTTTGTATTCAGCAGTGAATCTGTGTGTGTGTGTGTGTGTGTGTGTGTGTGCGCGCGTGCTCGTACAGTCTGGCAGATCTTCAAGGCACTCTGAGCATCTGAGCTTTGACACCTCCTGTCAGAGGAGGAGTTGAGGAGCTTCAGTGTGTGTGTGTGTGTGGGTGGGTGGGAGGATGTATGTGGGGAGGACACCGTTGGATGGGATGACAGTGTTTGAATCACTACCTGAAGCATATGTTATGTCAGGAGACAAAAAGTTAAAAGAGCTAGGAGAGCACATATGGATTGAGAGAGTGTCAGTTTTTTTGTTTTTTTGGTAGTTGCTTCAAAGGCAACATGAAATCAAAACGTAGCCTTTTAACTTATACTCTTGTCTTTTTGTTTGATTTGTCACTGTACGTTATCTTAAAAAAAAAAATATATATATATATATATATTTTTTTTAAATATATATGTATGTATGTGTGTGTGTTCATAATGTCACTTGTATAATATCTCTATGGAAAGCGAGTAAAATAAAATGAAAATGTATGTTAATTAAGAGGAGTAAAATATTTATTCATTTATTAATTATTTTTTTTGTTTGTTTCATTCTGAGGATCCAAAAATGTGTTGTTGGTGGTGATGTTTTTTATGAAAATTAATACAAAGTAATTATTTATTTTATTAATTTTTCTGTCATTAGTATTTGTTTGTTTTAAGGCACTCAGATCTTATGTTTCAAATCTTAAGTTAATAAATGAAGTTCTTAAATCAAATTTTTTTATTTTTTATTTTTTTTAAGTTAAATGAATTGATCGTCTTTTTGCCTTGATTAGATAAATCAAGGTGTAAACAGACACACAGACGCTCAAACAGTCATGTGCAGTGATACAGATCACATAAAGCACATTTATGAAGCATCTAGCAAAAGCTCTTGGTTGTTCCCGTCTTGAAGCGGTACTCACACCCGCTCTTGCATTAGTGCTGACAGGTGTGACTGTCAACTGCAGAGATAGATGTCTCAGACTGAAGGAATATCTAGAGGGACATGTTGGGACATGCTGACCCAGCTGTGGGCCACTTCCACTGGGTAGCACGGTGCTCACCAAACCCTAGGCTCCTGATGAATATGGAGGTGAGACATCTGCAGCTTGATCCCTATAGACTGACGCAGAGCATCTGGCTCAGCTAGAGGTAGAGGGACGGCCGTTCCGTTCAACCGCCTGCTGACAGTCCCCAAGACACTCCGACATACTGCAAAGTGACCTACTGATAATTTCCAGTGACTGTCTTATACAGTGATCTGTCCGCTAACTGGAAACTTGTGCACTTGATCAAAGGCTGTCAGTTATTAGCTTGTTTAAATTAGGTACACCTGAACTCTCTCTGTGTGTGTGAGAGAGAGCACATTTGTGTATGTTAGTATAATCAAGACACATAATGGAAATACACACATGGACTTTATTCAGGAATTTAATGGCTAATTAAATCAGTGACATGGAAATGGCTTCCCGTAATTTTAATTCAGGCACTGCTTTAAATGTTTTAACAGCATTAGACTTTGAATATAGACTTTGACTCATATCATAGCATTTTAAAGCCTCTGGGACTATAGATCATTGTAATTTATTTTTTAGCAGATAGAGGTCTTTCCATTTTAACACCCTAATGATCTGCATATCTGCAATTATAAAAGAAAAAATTCTAATGGAAACCATTGTTGGATTTACCTGTCAAATTAACATGTTGTATTATTGAAAGTGAAAGTGAAGTGAGGGGTGGTCAAGTATGGTGTCCATTACTCTGAATTTGTGCTCTGCATTGAAACCATCCAAGTGCACACACATTCTGTGAACACTTACCCGGAGCAGTGGGCAACCAATGCTGCGGTAACCGGGGAGCAGTTGGGGGTTTGGTGCCTTGCTCATGGTTCTCGCCTCAGTTGTGGTATTGAAGGTTGACGAGAGCACTGTTTATTCACTATCGAACCTGCGACCTTCGGGTTCGATAGTGAACTCTCGGGTCTAACTCTCTATCCATTAGACTACGACTGCCCCAATAAATTATTGCAATTCTCATAAAAAAAAAAAATAATAATTCCAATTAGGACAAAAATAATTGACATTTTCTTGTGTTTACGACTTTATCTCACAATTATGGCATTTTTAATTGATTTATTTTTGTCTTTAAATCTTTCATTTGCGACAAGTTTTCGCAAAAGCATAGTTTTTTATATATCCCAAGAATAACATTTTCACAGTTGTGACTTTGTGAGATTTTATACCTTATAATTGTAAAAATTATTCTCACAATTGTGACTATTTTTCATAACGTTTAATTTTATATCTCATAATTATAACATTTCTGCAGTTGCAATTTTTTTTTTTTTTTGCTTAAACCGGATTTTTATACATAACAATTGCAACACTATTCTTGCGATTGTGATTAATTTTTTTATTGTTTTATTTTTTATTTCTCACAATTATAACATTACTTGGAATCGTGAATTTTTTTTTTCTAAGCGTGACTTTATATCAAAATTGTAGCATGGCTTCTCGAAATTATGACTTTTTACTTGCCAGCCTTTTTGGAAATATTTCTGCAAGACTGAAAGATACCTATGATACCTATACCTACGAATCACTGCAGTTTCCAGTTGAAATGAACACTGGAGGCAATAAAACTGACAACTTTTATCTCTTTTCAGAACGTATGATTTACAGGTCCACATTTTCGATTAATAAAATTAAATTTTTGCTCAAGTACATGAAGAATATTAGGTTATGACTTCAAGACTATTTTAATATGCTGCAAGATTTGAAAACTGAAATTTCTGAATGTTAGTCTCACATATCCAGCTTCATCTGTATGGGTTTTTATAGGCAGTAGGTTTATTCAGTATTTCACGCAGTACAGAGATGCATTTGTCTTGAGAGGCAAAGAGCTCCGATACAAATCCCGTGAAATTACGGTTCAACAAACCATTCAAATCTGCATATAAGGAAGTTCAAATGGAAAGGTTGCATTAATGCGTTTTTATATCTGTTTTGCATTTGTTAACACTATCGGGTAGGTTTAGGGTTTGCTTCGGTGTAGGGCATATTTCCAAAACGAATTAACTTTTAATAATAGTCCCCAGATATTTGAATTCTGATTATATGTGCCTATATTAACGTAATAAAAACGTTCCGGGGTCACGTATTAAACCCTTGTTTTAGCACCGCTCACTCAACATTTCACTGTGAAACTGCCGTGAAACGTGGAGTAAGGTATGTGAGGTATGTGTCACAGAAAAGGTACCTAGAGGCACGTGTTTTATGATAATGGGTTAATTGCTTTTTTCATAATTTCATAATTATTTTCCATAATCTTATTGTGGGTTTCCATATTTGAGACACATAACAGGTAAACATGGCACAACATCAAGTACAATTCAATCTCAATAGAATACTGTACATATTTATTGTTATTTTCGTAAAACTTGAATATTCGCTGATTTTGATAATAAAACCAAATAAGTGAGCTGTATCTTGTAAGAGGCCAAATCACCAGAATGCTGGTATGATATTTATGTCAATTAATGCATAGAATACATTCGAAAATGTAACGAAAATCATTCTTAAATTCACAAATTAAGTACAATTCTATCCAAACGTACAGTCCAACAAATTTGAAGAAACTGGTTTTCCCATGAGCTGACACACAATAGCGTTGTGACAGCCATTGCAGCAGTCAAACACAGCCTCACCACAGTCAGCAGCATCCAGCGAGATTCACGTGGCTCTGTGTAAACATCAAGCCCGAAACACACACACTCTCACACACAGGGCACCTCATCCATCTGTCATCGTCCTGCTGAGTATGTCGTCCCAGCTGACACCATGCCGAAACTTCACAGTGCATTTCATTAATCTGAACATCCGTGCAAAGAAACCTCCTCCAACAGGAAGAGGCCGTGTCAGTAAATCAGAGTCGCTAGTAGATGAATCGATTTCAGATAGTATAAGAATTTCTTCAACAAAGTGGGGTCTTTCATATCCCTAATATACATAAATCGTATTAAAAAAAATAGTAAAAAAAAATATTGTTCTCTCTATTATGATCTGTTGATCATTTGTTCATTATTTAGTGTGTGCTATCTCTGTCTATCGTTTGTTCATTCTGTTTATCTACTGTTCAGTCATTTGTTCATTTTTTCGTTGGTTCTGTTTATCAATTTGTAAATTTTTTCTATCTGTCTGTCTGTCATTCTATCTATATTTGTCTGTCGTTCTATCTATATCTGTCTGTCGTTCTATTTCTATCTGTCTGTCTGTCTGTCTGTCATTCTATCTATATCTGTTTGTCGTTCTATTTCTATATCTGTCTGTTGTTATATCTATATCTGTCTGTTGTTCTATTTCTATCTGTCTGTCATTCTATCTATATCTGTCTGTCTGTCATTCTATCTATATCTGTCTGTCTGTCATTCTATCTATATCTGTCTGTCGTTCTATTTCTATATCTGTCTGTCTGTCGTTTTATCTATATCTATTTGTCTGTCGTTCTATCTGTCTGTCGTTCCATTTCTATCAATCTGTCTGTCTATATCTATCTATCTGTCTGTCTGTCTGTCATTCTATCTATATCTATTTGTCTATCGTTCTGTTTCTATCTGTCTGTCATTCTATCTGTCTATCTGTCTGTCTGTCTGTCGTTCCATCTATATCTGTCTGTCTGTCGTTCTATCTGTCTGTTGTTCTATTTCTATCAATCTGTCTGTCTGTCTATATCCGTCTGTCTATCTGTCTGTCATTCTATCCATCTATCTGTCTGTCTGTCATTCTATCTATATGTCTTTTTGTCTGTTTGTCTGTCTATATCTATTGTTCTATTGTTTTATCTATCTGTTGTTCTTTCATTCTGTCGGTCTTTCTCTCTATCATTCTATTGTTCAGGAGATTGTTTTTCATTTATTCTATCTGCCTATTGTTCTGTATCATTCTCTATCATCATTGTCTATTGTTCTATCATTCTATCTCTTTCTAACGTTTGTTTGTTGTTTGTTCTTTTGTTCTATCTATCGTTCGTTTGGTCTGTCTGTCTGTTCTGATATCAGTCTCTCTATCCATCTGTCATCATTCTTTCTAGTGTTCTATTATTCTGTCCAATTTAAAGAAGACCCTGTAAACAATTTAAAATGAACATGCGTTTGAGTTTAACCCTGTCCTTGTGAACTGTACACATATGGCAGCACTCTATGGCAACAAACTCTGACGTTTACACTTTAATTAGCACATGGGGTTTAGCAGCGTTAGCACATGAGCTTTGCCTTTACACATAGTGGGATTTTCATAATCACTTTACAATTTCTCTCAGATGCAGGACTTGTGAGAACTCCCGTCCGCTGTATTATTGAATTAAAGGCTTCAGATATGATTAACCTTAATCATGGTGCCCCACATCAATCACTACAAACAAATTAAGCCACTTTTATAATCCTGTAGTGATTATGAGGTGATGCAGGGTCACGGCTTGTTTCTGTGCATGTAAGAGAGAAGGCCACTGGACATTGCTGTGGAATGAGGATGTGTTAATATGACACATTAGACGAGCCGGGGCAGCTGTTGTTTAGTATTGAAGTTGTGCAGCTAACCAGTAGAACAATATGGATTAAAGTAGCAGCTATTGAACCGGATGAACTTAACGGCTTAATTTGCAGTTGGTATTTGCACAACTCTCACAGACTTCTAATTAAACAAATCCCTTTGATTAGCTGTACCTGCAAACACAGCCAGCTTAATTTATATTTACACTTTTATGCTATTTCCTACAAAAGCGGGAGTGAAATGTCTCACAGCACTCCCTAAGTAACAAAGATGTCACGTTATATAAAGACAACAATTTTAGTTGGTTGTTATTTGTGTGTGCTGCCTTGAGGTGTATATCACTAAACAGACAGGTTATAATTTTTTTTTTGAATTATGTATTTGGGACATTTTGTGTGCTATGCAAAAAATGAAACTTTTTCTATTCCCTTTAAAATAAAATAAAAAAAACAGGAATTGTAAAAAACAAAACAAAAACAAATTCAGTGCATGTAAATTAATAAAATTGTTTAAAATACTTATTTGGTAAAATGTTTGGTTATAAATTTTAACAAACAAACAATAAATCAATTTCTGCATTTAGCATAAATTTAATAATAATAATAATAATAATAATATTATTATTATTATTATTATTATATTGAATAACAACACTGAAAAATAATATAATATTGAAATCTTATTGATGATGATAGTAATGATAATAAAAAGAAGAAATTCAGTACTGTATTATTATTCAGTGTTCAATATAATAATTCTAATAAAGTCATTATTTAGTAATGCATATTATAATTATTAGTTGTTATATATTATTAAGGAGTATAGTAGTAGTGATGATGATGATGATGATAAGAAATTCAATATTATATTATTCAGTGCTGTTATTCAGTATAATAATTCTAATAAAGTCCTTATTATTTAGTAATGTTTATTATTATTATTATTATTAATATTATTATTAAAAACATTTGTGTTATAAAAAAGGCATGACACAATTAAATATTCACACATACATTTATTTGGCTTGGCTGTTTAAATAGTAAATTGTTTTCCTGCCATCGACAGTTTAGAAAAGCAGAGTGCCTGTAACAGAAATACAGGGCTCTTATCTGTTAGTCACATTGCCCATGCCTTCTTCTGACAGTCAATGATAAATCCTGTTTTCAATACCTTTTTACTTGCTTTTGACTCTACATTAACAGAGCCTGTCCTCCATTGGCATGCATCCTGCAGCCTACATGCTTCTTTCTTCCTCTCTCTTTTAATATCGGCATCTGTACTGACGCTCTGTCTTTCATGTTCACACAGTCTCTTCAAATAGACATCTTAACCTCTATTTCACCCACATTCCACTGGACAGAATCCAGAAACTGGGCTATGGTATGGGGCAATAATGACTTCGCTGGTCGGTTTACCCCTTTTTTCAACAGAAATGCTGCTGGAGATGGAAAGATCTCTGAACCATGATTCTTACCTAACATTTGTAAATAATAGCCTGTGACTATTTTAGGTAGAAAGAGACTGTGAGATTTGAGGACACATTTTAACATGCAGAATTTGAATTAGCATCTTTGTTTCTATGAGATGATTTTGATGCAATGATCATAAGTTATTTAGTTAAAAAATGTTTTAAATTGAAGATTTTATATTTTATATAAGATTTTGTTTTATATTTTTTATATTTCTATATTGTTGGTGGTCTCATGAAAATATAATATATAATATATATGTAAAATTTAAATATAAAATTTCATTTAATATGATTTTTTTTGTTCTGTAAGTCTGGAAAGCCTGGAACTAATTTTTAAGATATTAGTGAAAAAGTTAAGACATCTCTTTATTAAAAAAAAAAAAAAAAAAAAAAAAAAAAAAAATATATATATATATATATATATATATATATATATCAATAATATATTTATATATATATATATCAATAATATATTTATATATATATATCAATAATATATTTATATAATATATTTTATAATATATATTACAGCTAATACACTTTTTGTAGTTACGCTTAGGTGGGAAATATTTAAATATTTTATATTTTATATTTAATAAAAATATATGAAATTAGTGTATTGTTGATATTTGAAATATTTATTAATATATTCAATCAAAATGTAAAAACAATATATATAATTTGTTTTTGTCATGATGTCAATTTACATTTATTTTATTAAGTATATATTTTTGTATTTAAAGACAAATTAATTGCTGTAAAATTGGTTTATCAACTCTTTTGACTTTTCAATAACTTTACAGCCCGCCTCTATTGTTAAATGCATAAAATTAAGATTATGAGTCTAAATGAAGGATGGATTTATAAAACCAGATAATATTGTTGTAAAATACAAAGGACCTCATTGCAAAAACTAGGATGACCCATTATATATTAAAACATAAAGTAGAGACACATATAACTGTGAATCCTCTTGTTGCGGAAAGTGTCTCCCTCCAGATCGCTTTTGGCGAAACTGTCACATTTAACAGGATTACGCTTGATAATTAACAACCCAAGAAATGAGCATAAGCGAGATTCCTATAAAGCACTTTTAATTAATAAAAGGCTAAATTAAAAGCTGCATTTTCATAAGCTTTGCGGGGCAAATTCATCTCATGATTTCAAATGGACATGTCTGATATGTTTTAATTGGACTTGATTTGCATATACAGGAAAGGATTGCAGAGATTGGTTTGATAGCTTAAGGCTGCCTTTGTACTTAACGATCAAGGGGCGGAGGCTTTTTTTTCCTGGGTGTGTGTGCGAGCAAAGAGTGTGTTAGCATGTTCTACTGATGATTAAAAATGTATCGCGCATTTGAAAAAAATTAAATGTCTGGCAGAAGGATATAAAGAATAGGTTTAAGTTTAGGTTGTTGTCATTTGACAATTTAAAGTATAATTCTAAGTACAGACTTAGTTCTACACCTAGAATAGAGATAGATGGAGACTTACAAGGTTTAAACTTAATTTGTTAAATATGGGTCTATGTTTAGGTATAAATCTGGATCTTAGTCCAGTAAGTTTGGTAAGTGTTAAAGTCAGTAAGTTGGGGTCAAGCTCTATGAATCTAAGTCTAATAGTGTAATATTGTCAGATTCATTTGTTTATGTATGTTGATACCCAAGTGTTTTTATTTATTTATTTATTTATTTTTATTTTAAGTGTTTTGGAGTTTAGGTCTAACCTGAGATTGGACATAGATGGAGATATACGTCTATGACTGCTTCTGCAGGCATTTTAAAGTGTGTAGACAATTTAAGTGCTGCTGCTGCCAGATTTAATTTGAAGTCTGATCTAAATCTGGATCTGTGGACATTTATTAAATGTGTAATGCCTAGAAATTTAATTGGTGAAGTTCCTGTGTTTAAGTCTGGGTCTTTGTGTACAGACATTTTATTGCATTTAAAACTAAGCTTATTTTAGTTGGGTCGTACATCTATAAACGTTTAAAAATGCATGCAACTAACTTAAGGCGGGCGTACACCGTGCAGTTTTTGCTGTCGTATGAGTTCGCATGTGTGGACAATTGTGTGGAAATCGTGTATGCTGGTATGGTTGCGGCTCATATCATGTGCAAGGAATTCCGAGCCAAGCAGAGTGCCTTACGAGCACTTCCCGACCTCCCGATCATTTTTAAACAGGTCTTAAAAGTTTGTGAGCTGTCGGTTTGAATTCATGACGTGTGTGCTTGAACGAGCCGATTTGTTGATCTATCTGAAGTTGGACCAATCACGAACTAGGAAAACCACCGAAGAAGAAAGACGAAGATGGCAGCACCACGGCGAATGTGGACTGTTGGCCAAGAGGATAAACTCGCTAAACTCTGGCAGAAACAGCAAGCGCTGTGATGTTTCTAGTAGCGTGTACCATGCATTTAAATTATCTCTCTCTCTCTCTCTCTCTCTCTCTCTCTCTCTCTCTCACACACACACACACACACACACAAACACACACACACACACGTGGATATGTAGTTTACGGGGACTCAGACGTAATGGTTTTCTATATTGTACAAACTATATATTCTATCCCCATACACTACATCTATCCATCACGGAAAAATGCATGTTTAAAATTTCAATTAAACCCTGTTTAATATTTTTTTTTTAAGCCATTACGAGGACATAGAAGGTGTGTTCATGAACCATGTTTACATAAGACATTTGTGTCCCAATAAACCATAACACACACACTAGGGTGACCAGATGTCCCAGTTTCCTGTTGCTGAAAAAGAACCTGTATGTGTCATGGCTCATATCATTATTTTATACACCGTTTTGAGAGAGGGAGAGCAGTTATATTAACTTCGTGCAATTGCTTCGGAAATCGGCAGGTCATAAAATCGTGTCGTATATCACCTCATCTGTACGATTTTCAGATTAACTCACTCGTGACGTGTGCATGGACATACGATCTTCCGACCGTCTGAATTCGCACCATGTACGCCCACCTTTAGTTTAATAAGTCTGGGTCTGTGTCTAGTTCTAGTTCTACATCTGATTGGATCCAAGGCTTGTTTATGTCAGCAGTCATTTAAAACAAACGCAATTGTTAAGTCCGAGTATGTGATTGGTGATCTGTAATGGTTTAATAATGTATTAAACTAACTTAATTTATAAGTCTGGGTTATCTTTTAAAATTCATAAATCTAGCTTACATTTGTAAGTCAGTCTGTAAGTCTGGGTTTATGTTTGGTTCTACAGGACATGTCTTTCTGGGTCTATGTGTCTATTTAAGTTTAGTTTGATGCCTGTAAGAATTGAAAGTGTGCAGAACTCCTTATTGCAAAAATATTGCTGAAATTAAGCCAAAGAAACAAATAAATAAATAAATAACTAATTAATTACATACTAGTGTGCGCTTTTATCCTTTTAGTAAAAATGTGCAGCATTTTTTTTACTGTAATACACATGAAAAATACAGTATAAGCATCATACTGATGTAAACCTAAAATAGAATAGAAGTAAAATGGAAGTTTTGCAGTCTGAATGTGGGTCTGCAAATAATGCGGACATTTTAAAGTGTAATGCTACCAGCTAAAAGGCATAGTTCACCCAAACATGAAAATTCTGTCATTACTCACCCTTTTGTCTTTCCAAACCCCTAAACCTTCGTTCATCGTCGAAACACAAATGAAGATATTTTTGATGAAATACATCAACATTGTGAAGTCACTGAAAATTATAGTTTTGAGATTGTTTGAGATGAATATGAGCAGGAAGCCTGAGGTCTACATCTATGGACACTTTAAAGGGTATAACATTTATCAGATTTCTTTGTAACTGAATGCTGATACTCAAGTACAAGTCTAAGTCTAGGTCGGTCCTTAAGTCTAAGAATGCCACTTCCACCTTCTTATAAATCTGACGACTGGGAAACATTTCATACTCTAGTGGATCTTTATGGAAATCAACTATACTCAGGGAACCCATGAAACCTGTATTCTTTCTCCACATAATGTGCAGTATTATAAGCCCTACTTTCAAAAGCATTTCCTTTAAACGTCTTAAGTGGCGTTCAACAGGGGCACATAAAACCTGGCTATTTAAACCCTAACACACACACACACAACACATTCAGAAGCACACACACAAATGGGAAGGAGATAAACCAGCATGTTTTTAGGCGATGTCGGTGGGAGGTATTTTTGCTTCGATAGCTGCGAAGCAGCAGGAGAGACAGAGACACAAAAAGGAGTTTTTGTGCCCTCTCATCTTCCTCTTTCCTTTATAGTTTTTGTTTTCTGTATTCTGTTTGGGTTGAAGTCGACTGTGTGCCAAGGACTCCTCCGTACAAGGAGTGAAAGCCCAGCTCTTAAAGGATCGGGCTGTACTCTTCCCACTGGGAGCGTGGGAAGACTGATTTGTGTGGTACCGGCAGAGAGATCTATTCTCTCGTAGCTTCACGAAGCACTCCCACATCTTTGTACACTCACATTGCGTGTGTGGCAAACAACGTATATTTGATTGGGGCGGTGTATACGTGTAAATGGGATCAAGGCAAAAATACACATGGAATTGATATGTGGAGGTTTCTTTCCACAGACGGATGAAAATAGCTCCTTCAGCTTATTTGCGCAGTGCAGTTTGATGCTGGATGTACAATGGAAACAGTAGTTTATTGCACAAAAACGTTCTTTCACTGGTAGGATGGAGTAGTGACAAATGGATGTGCTGGAATATAAGTGAGCGAGTGTGATGAAGGACAGATGGAGGGAGAGATGAAGTGGAGTGGACAGAGGGTTTGCAGAAAGGACTTCATCAGGAGACCGGCTGAACGCATTGAGGGCCTGAAATCTCTGATTCCGACTTGAATTAGAATTTAAATTAGAATTTAAGGTTTTTGCGGTACTGGAGCAGTCGGCTCTTGAGGGGAATTGATTGCGTGCACCAAGCTGATGTGATTCTTATCAAGCATATTTTATCTTTAGGACACTTTTGTCAGGGATTCCTAGCTTTTTCAGTATTGTTTTGGTATGGTATAGTTATTTTCAGCACTGAAACTACATCATGCTCCAATAAAGTTCAGTAGTGTTATATTTTAGATACAATATTATGTTTTTGCTAAAAAAATGTTCCAATAAAAATATCACCTATAAACAAAGGCAGAATTGTTGTGCATCTGTGAGCAACACAGCGGTGATTGAGCGGAGTTCTCTGCACAATCTGATTTTGTTGCAACCTAGAATTAAACTGCTGGTGAATGTCACACTATTTTGACACACTATTTCCTGGTTTAATACTGTGAAGCTGCTTTGACACAATCCGCATTTTAAAAAGTGCCATATAAATAACGGTGACTTGATTTGATTTGTTTCTGCATAAATCCACGTTTTGAATGAATCGCTTGAACCAATGACTCAGTGGCCCATTCATAAAGAGAGCCAATTACTTCATTCCTGAATGCCATTTGAACAAATCAAATGAATGAATTGCTAAACGGCTTACTCATAAAGATATTTACAGCAATCTGCTGGATGTTTTAGTTTCTTATTTAGAGTATTATTTCATCAAATAATAATAATAATTATTATTATTATTTAAAAAAAAATTATGTGAGTTACCTACTTGATATTTTTATTTTAACACAACAGTGACTTTAAATTATCTTTTGGGAGGATTTTCACAGTCAAATTGAATTAGATTTCAAATTTTATCGACTGACAGGCTTAATAAAATATAATCAAAATTATATATTATATAAAATATACAAGTATATAATAATAGCCTATAAGTTAATTGATATTATATAAATATATAAATATCATTACATCCGTAATATACTGTGGCAAAGTTACAATTTAAGTTTCATGTACACAAAAAAATTAAATTAAAATTACGAATTCTGTGTATAAATACAATTTATTGCATGTTAAATTATATGAATTTGTGTGAACTTTCTATTAAGAATAATAATATTTTTGATATAAATATTTTTGAAAGGGAAATTATGGACATTTTTACAGCCATTAAAATCTTCTCCTACAAATGTAATAATAGTTTTTCTATAAGGTATTAAACTTACATAAATGCAGAGATCTTATTTTGAAAGAGTTTTCTTATTTTCATTTTGACCATTCGTATTTCTCACTGACCCTTAAGCTGAATGCAGAATCGTAGGTCACATGCTATTCATGACAAACACATGCTATTCATTATTATGGCAAAAGGCTGCAATAATGGCATTATCTCATTTTACAGCTCCAAAAATAAAATAAAACAAATAATAATAATTAAAATCACTCCCACCTAATTGCATGGACATATTCATATTCAATTAAATACAGAAAATGAAATGGAGCTGGTGAAAGAGCGCATAAACAGAGGCCATGCAGAAACTCATTATGAAATCATCAATACCAGAATCACACAAATTAGTCTCCCCTTCCGCCGTCTTTTGTGGGGTGGCAGCCAAGGCCATAATAGTCAAGCTAAATTAAATTTTAATGTGTTTTTGATAAGCTTTGTCCATCTCTTTTGGCTTTGTAAACTTGCTCAGCAAGGTGATGTAATTTCCCCGTCAAGATGAAACGAGTCAAGGGACGTCGACTGAAAATCTGATTCGGCGTAATTGCCGTGTAATGTTATGACAGCAAAGCATCACACTGATTTGGTGGCTGTCTCCTGTTTAAAACATGAGCAATCCACAATACAAGCTACTTATTCCACAGGTTTGCTTTTTTCCTCATATTCATGTTGTTGTTTTTTTGTTGTTTTTTTAGGTAACCGGCCATGTGTGGTGCTGACAGCAAGGGTTCATCCAGGAGAGAGCAATGCCAGCTGGGTACTGAAGGGCACGCTGGAGTTCCTGTGCAGCAGTGATCCCGTAGCCGAGAGCTTGAGAGAGGCCTACATCTTCAAAATCATCCCCATGCTCAACCCTGACGGGGTCATTAATGGCAAGTATGTACGCTTACATGCATAGTGTGCAAATGTCTTCATTTATTACTTTCAAAATGTTGATTTAAAAAAACCCAAAACAAAAACAAAAGAACTTTGTGTTCCGTTTTGTCGCGCAGTTTTTGAATATGTGCTGTAATACAGAAATGTGGGACCTTTGTGTGTTTGAATAAAAGTGGTGCTGTAAATGTGATTTACTTCTATGGTAGGAACATCCAGTTTTCTGAACTTTATATACAGAACAGAGGGGCAGGATTAATTTGTTTCAAGTTTAAAATTTCAGGTTTATTTTCAGAAATGTGTATATATATATTAGTTCTATCTGTCTGTCTGTCCAGCTGTCCGTCTGTCAATATAAGTTATGATGGATTGGTCAACACAAAATTTATGCTTAATGGTTGACTGATTTATATAAAAAGTATATTTCTGGAAATTATAAATATAAGTAATTAAAATGTACAAACAAATTATATTTAAATATGTAATTATTTGTATTAATTATTTACAATTTTATAACATTTTTAATATTTTATTATAAACAATATATTCAAATAATTGTAGTATTGTATTATTAATATGCATTATTTTGTATTATATTTTATCAATATCAGTTATCATATATATATATATATATATATATATATATATGTATGTATGTATGTATGTATATGTTTAATATATTACATCGTATTTAGATAGATTGTGTTTTTCTCAGTGACAGGTCATATCATATTGTTTTAAACTAAAAATCTTTCCATCACAGCCTGCAGGTTATATATGACCTCTCGGTGTAATATCAGTGTAGCAGGTGCCTGCGTTTGGCACTAGAATATTCATGATTGCCTTGGGCATCTGTAAGCAGGCTATTTCTTCCTGTCTGAAAGTTCAGTCACCATCTTGTCCAACACATTAAGGCAGTCACCTTTTTTTGCCCTTGGAATTGAGTGCTGAAATGAAAAAGACGAATGCCAGCTTTAACCCACCGGATATCGCCATATCTCCCCTGCTGTTCCCAGCTAGATACTATTTACATGTGTAAAACCAATACAGAGGTCAACTCTGTGGCTATCCCTATTTAAGAGCTCTCCTCCCTGGCTTATCAACGCTCTATTCACAGTCAGGGAATGATCGATTCTCCTCGCGGCTTTCTCACAATCGAGGGTGACCTGATTTCCTCGCCGAGAGACCGGGGTCTCCTCCATTGCGTGGCCTCTTCCTTATCTCCAGTCATGTGTACAGGAGCTTGTGTATGGGGTGCTATTGATCAGGCATGCTAACTGTATTAGAGAGGATGCTCAGAGAATGGAGGTGTAGATCAGTGGGCGGCCAGTTAAAGGAGACTCGCTCTTGCTCTTTTCATCAGAACCAGGGTTTATTCCTCCAGTGACCTCATAACAAGCGTGGATGGCAAAGACATGATCTCCTGAAGTTATAAGCTCCAAGTCTGGAACTGTGGAAGAGCCAGATTGGTTTTTGTGAACTCTGCCTTATTTCCCCAACTCTCTCGTCTATAAATAGTACAGAGACTCGACCCGTTAAGTTGGAATCACAGGTTCAAGCTCTTAAAAGGATAGTTAACAAAATAATTATATTAATAATTATAATTCCCTCACTCTTGTGCTTTAATACAGGAACTTTTGCTCATTCTGTGTTGCTTGATATTGGTAAGTGTTGTTTAATGAGGAAAATAGTTTGAGGACTTTTTTTAATAAATAAAGATTATACTTTAAATTATTATTTTTTTTATATAGTATTTATGAGGAGTTCGGGGGCATAGTTAAATTTCTTCTTTATTTTATTTTTTATTTTATTTATCCCTCAAATTATGGCTGACTGTTTTTATGGCTCTTTACTTTTAGAATAAAATGTCATTGTATATATATATATATATATATATATATATATATATATATATATATATATATATATATATATATATATATACAATGACATTTTATATATAATGTGTATTATATTACAAATTTTATGTAATATAATTCGATTACTTTTAAATTATTTTAAGATTACTTTTGACTTAAATACTTTTGATTTATATAGGATAATATATTTAAAATAGAAAATATGTTCCATTCGTTGTTAGGGTTTTCCCAAACTTGGGGTTTGCGAAGGAATACAAAGTAAATATATTAGGTAAAATTTGTTTAATCTAATTACAAAGTACTTAGTATTTGCTATCAGATTATGTAATTCAGATTACATGTAATCAGTTAAAGGTGCTGTAGGGAACTTTTGTAAAAAATATTTTTTACATATTTATTAAACCTGTCATTATGTCCTGACAGTAGAATATGAGACAGATAATCTGTGAAAAAAAATCAAGCTCCTCTGGCTCCTCCCAGTGGTCCTATTGCCATTTGCAGAAACTCCATCGCTCCCGGTAAAAAATAACCAATCAGAGCTGCAGTCCGTAACTTTGTTTGTGTTCAAAATGTAGAAAAATGTATATAATAAGCAAGTACACCATGGATCCATTTTAAATTGTCCTGAATCACTAGGGTGCACCTATATTAAGTGTTTATATTCGTACTATTTTAGATTGCTTCGGGGATACCGCGGCGGAGTAACCCAGTACCTTTGTGATTCTTCATAGACATAAACAGAGAGAAGTAGTTCCGGCTACAATGTTCTTCCGCAAGACACAAGCAGTTCTGTTTATTAACCGCTAGAGCGTCAAAAGTTCCCTACCGCAGCTTTAATACCCAGCTCTGTTCCTAATCAACTTTTTTCATAATGAACTGCATTTTTTTTTTATTAAAGCAAACCTCGCTTTTTAATCACAATAATAAAATTATTTAAAAAAAGGAAAACAATAACATTTTTATTCAGTATTCGATTTAGATATCAGATAAAGATTCAGATATCCTTGTTCTGATCCAGAGTTTGATTTTGTCCATTATTCTGATACTGTTTTTGGTGGCCTGGTCAACACAAAATTGATTTCTAATATGTGCAACCAATATAAATGTGCAATACCCAGAATGGTTTTTCGGAATTTTATAGACTAGAAGGTAATGGGGTTGAGACGCAAACCGAAATAATTGTAATCAAAGTATATACACTCACCCTGGTGACTTTATTTTGTGGGGAAAAAAAATAATAAATAAACAAAAACAGTAGAACATTCTTCAAACTATCTGCCTTTTTGTTCCACAGAAGAAATGCAGGTTTGTCCTACAGGTTTGGAATGACATGAGGGCGAGTAAATAAATTTTCATTTTGCGGTGAACTATCCCTTTAAATGTCACAACAACACATGCACCAATGCAATCCTGCACTCTTTTTGAACCCATTCAGTGTTTGTTTTCCCACAAGCCCTCACAAATTACCATGACAAATTTAGATTTCACTTCAACAAAGCAGAGATTCAGCTTCAAGGTATTAGTGTGGGGGGCCTTTATTTACAGTTTCAGGGCAGCTTGTGGTTTAGTGACAGGTCTGAGGTACGTGGGAGAGTGTTTGATGCCTTTAGCGCTGATCTCACATCCTCAATAACACGCTGCCAACATTTAAAGTGATGTAGGTGCATTGTGTATTTAGATAAATAACCTTGTAGTTTTATTCAATTTCTTACTGTTAGTGTGTGTTCAAACGCTTGAAGTTTAGCAAAGGAATTCACAAATGCACCTTCGTACAGTCCACCGCACGCTTAGAAAGTGGCAGAGCTCACTTTTAAGATTGGACGTCTTCTAAATATGGGTACTTCCGTCAGTTTCATTTATATGGTAATGCAGTATTGCATAGATATAAATACAGCGGTGTTGCAAGCCCTTTGAAATGGAAATGACAATGTGTGAAAAGGTCACATTTGCTCTATCAAATTCATCACAGACTTTAGAAATTTCGAAGGGAAATATACATAACGTAGGTCAAGGGATCTGATGTTTTCTGATACCCTATGTCCACAATAAATCGTATTTTAACACTGAGGAAAATGGGTTTATGAAGCTGTGAAAGCAGAATTCATTGTGAAATGCTATTAGCACAAGCCATTTTTACAGTACTGTTAGATGATACAATATTATTATGATTACTTCAAAATCATGATTATTTCTGACTGATATTTGTGGCTTACTGGTAAAATTAGATAACAAAAAGTTTTGACTTATGTAGAATACTATTGCTTTATATATATATATATATATATATATATATATATATATATATATATATATATATATATATATATATATATATATATATATATATATATATATATATATAAAATTAGCATTATATACAGGCTATTATTTACTTCAGAAACACACAAAGCAGCTACTGTTTGTGGTTAGTTTTTCAGTATGTTTATTTTTAACCTCTCAAATGTATACAGGAGCCATTGAGAAGTCAGCAGATGTACACTTGTTTGGAGTTAACTAATAAAAGGTGTGAAGTTTTGCGCTCTTTGCAATGTTCATGTAGCATGTAGCATTAGCATTGGAGATTTGTATGATTCACTTGTTGAAATTGGAAAAAGACGTCCTGTTCAGCAATCTTTTAATGACTGCAACAACTGAGAGATGCGAATATTGTAAAATTATTACAATTTCTAATAACCGTTTTCTGTTTTAATGTATTTTAACATGGGATTTATTCCTGTGATGGCAAATCTAATTTTCTAGCAGCCATTACCTCAGTGTTACAATGCAGCTATTGTTTGTGGCTAGTTTTACAATATTTATTTTAAACTTCCAAAATGTGTACAGGAACTTTTAAGAAGAATCAAACTTTTTTTTTAATTTATTTTTTATTTATTTTTATTTTTTTGAGTTTGCTGTTAAAAAGTTTGTGGGTTTATCTCTCAGTGCTGTTTATCTAGCATGTTGCATTAGCATTCACGTAGATATCTATGTGATTTTTTTTTTGTTGAAATTGGAAAAGGACAATCCGTTCATCATTTTGTTGACTGCAACAGTTGGGAGATGCGAATATTATGAAATGATTACATTTTCCAATAACAGTTTTCTGTTTTAATGTATTTTAACATGTCAGTTCCTGCGATGCCAAAGCTGAACTTCCAGCAGCCATTACCTCAATGTTACAATGCAGCTATTGTTTTGTGGCTAGTTTTACAATGTATTAATATTAAATGTTTTAAAGTTTGCATATTTTATATATTTCTTTAGTTTGCAGAGAAAAGGTGTGAAGTTAAGCTCTCTTGGTGCTGTTTATATAGCATGTAGCATACACACATCTGTGAGATTCTCTTGTTGAAATTTGAAAAAGACAATTCGGGACAATGACTGCAGGGACAAGGAGAAATAAGCGGATGTGACTTGTGACAGACAGCAGTTTGGCGTCTGGTGTTATCTTGGTTAGCGACACATTGGGGGATTGAGATTACAGAGCTCACTTCATGCTCTGGTTTAGCATGGGACAAAACAAGAGGTGTGAACAGACTCAGGCCTTATAAGGTTAATGTTTTCATCTCTGGGTGTATTCATCACAAGGCTGTTGTAAAAAGCGTCTCTCTGTAATGTCAAATAGAATTGGGTTTCCGACATCATGAACTCCCATACAAATTGCACATCAGCTGCACATAGCCTGCAGCGTCGTTTCCCAGTGTTCCTGCTCATACTGTACTAAAAGCTGGAGTGGTAAACATGAAGCATTGATAAATTCATTGGCCCACTGGTATAAATCTAGACTTAAAGGGATAGTTCATCCAAAATAAAAATCTGTCATTAATTCTTATCAGAACACAAATTAAAATATTTTTGCTAGGCCACAAAGCAAACATTTTATTTCTACCTTAATTTCCCACAGCCAAGTATTTTGCATTCACCGGAGAGGACAGTCGTATCTGATTCAATGATTATTGGACATATTTGACAAGTATTCCACACCTATTCCCCAGGCCAGCGTCAGCTTGGCACATTGCAATCATTTAGGGCAATTCGCATAAATCATCGGCTCAACATCTGGCAAGGATCAGGCTGTGCTCAGCACAGTTGAGAGGGGATCTGCCAGTGCTTTCTCTTACCGTGGCGAATAACTAGATGAGGTCTTTCATAAGCCGCCAATGCTTGTGTGGGCTAACAACCCAGATATGGTGCTGGATAAGAACGCGATGGGATTGTTTGCTTGAATAAAGACTGTAAAACAGACCAACAAACAAGTAGTAAATCATGCTTTGTTAGTTCAGATGCAAGATGAAGTTTAATTATGCCTGAAATTGAATTTGTTTGACCACTGTTACTAGTGGAAACTCGAAGACTGTGATGTATAATTTTGGTTTGGAGAGTCGAGGGAACTTTAAAGGCTTTTCAGCGGCCTGTAAGGAGGGTTTTAGAGGTAATGGTCTCTTTTGTGCGTGCGAGCTGCACATGCCAAAGCTTTTGAGTGTTTTGTGTTATCCCCATGGCATGTTCCAGAATATTGGCTTCGAGAAGATGACATGACTCTCTGTGCTTGTGCAACGTTTGTTTACGAAATGAGCTTGGTGAGTAGATTCTAGATTGTGATTGGTTGATCTGGCACCTCTTATTGTGTGTAGAGAGTTTTACAACTTGGGTGTGCATTCTGAATGTTTTATCTACTTGAGTATAAAGTCAACCATCTAATCAAGACCTGAAGTGGGAAATAGTGTTTTTATTTTATTTTAGAATTATTGTTTACTTATCTGCATTATACAGTAGGCCTACAACAGTTAGATCTGGTCACCATTTGAAGTGATATTTTGTGTATTTTTACAGTTTAGCATAACAATGATGATACCTTGTTTTGTCTTTTTCTATTATTCCAGACCAGTCTGATTTTTTTTTATATATATTTGTGTGTATATTTTTAATTAATTAATTTTAAAATATGAACATATATATATATTAGGGCTGTCAAAAATATAGCGTTAACGACGTCAATTAGTTGTTTGTCGTTAATTACGTCAAATCTTTTAACGCATTTCACGCATGCCCAGTGTGACAAATTATTCAGGTCAGGAAAGTCTCGTCGATCTCTGAATTCTCAAGATAGTAAGAAAACAGCGGCGAGCGTTGTGACGAAAACACAGAAGAAGCTTAAGGTTTTACCCCAGTTACTCTCAAATACATTCATGCCAAGCTCGATAAACAGAGACGACTTTGGTAGTTGATACGCTGGAGCTTCTTCCTGTTATAGCGTCCTGTGTTTCACACTGCGCAGAACGCCTACATGCAATGCAGCGAAAATTACAGCTGTTTGGAAAAGCATATGCATTTTTACTTGGTTTTTACTGGCACTTGAAGCCTTCAGAACGTGAAAATATCGATCCTAAAGTATTGTGGCAGAGCAAATGAACACCTCCCAAAAACAAGAGTGCCCAGAGTGCAGAGGGCGCATGTTTGTGTTTCTGAGTTCATTCTTTCGAGTTTCTCTATGCATAATTTCATAGATATGTGGCTATATTTAACCACTCTTACACTATCTGTAGTAAAATGGCATGGTTTGATAGTGTTCAGGTAAATTTGATCTAAGTAAAGGTTAAACTTTTGAAATTCAGAAAAAAAGAACCACATATTGATGAATCAATACATGAAAATTATGTATCTGTGTCCTGTTATTTATCTTTTGGTATGCATTTCAGAAAAAAAAAATGGTTAGGATTCAGGTGTAATTGCGAATAGTGATTAATCATGATTAATCCACTGAAAATTCTGATTAATTTGATTAAAAATTTTAATCATTTGACAGCCCTAATATATATACATACATACATATATATATATATATTATATATATATATATATATATATACATATTTGTATTTTAATATGTATTTTTTTATATTTTACTTTTTAATATTTTCAATTTAGACTTATTTTTAAACTTATTATTATTATCATTATTATTATTATTATTATTGCAGTGGTATATATATAAATTGTATATTTGTATTTTATTTTTATATTATTACTAATTAATATTTACTTATTTTTATGCTTTTATTTTACTTTTTTATGTTTCAATATAACAAAATGTAAAAATATAAAAAAAAAATCTACATATTTCCATTCTCGTTGATCTCAGTAAAAAAAAAAAAAATCAGTATTGTCCTTTTAAAAACATTTACCAGGACTCAAATGCTCGAAATATTACATGGAACTCACATAAGCTATAGTGCATAAGTGGCCATAATAATACAAATGTCCATTTAATGTAATTGAGCTAAGCTACATCATTGTTTTACAATAGCTTGACTCTAAATTCTTATGAACTAAAACCTTGCATGGATTATTTCTGAAAGAAATGTGTTATTCTTGTGTCACTTTCTTTTGTCTTGTGGCAAATCAGAATTCACAAGACAATTGTTTATAACTAGTAATTGTATGCGGCTCCATAAAGTGCCACCAAAACCTCATGTTCTGTTCAGTCTGAAGTAACTTGCCATCCATTATACAAGTTATTCTTGTCTTGCCTATGCCCAAATGTACTCGGTGACCATGATGAGGTGAGTCAGTTTCAGCTGTGCCCAGTGCCACACCGAGCACTAATTCACTTCTGCAACTTTCTGCCTGTTGCTGACACTCAGGAACTCTCCGGTGACAGCTTTCAGGTAATGAAATAACCCGGCCGGAATATTATTTACCCCTGTCAGGGACCCAGAGTACAATACTGTCATGTCAATGGAAATGATTCAGCGCCGTAAAGCGAGAGACACGCTGAAATATTTGGCCCCGGCAGGGTACGCTTTCTCTGGCTGTTGAAGTCTTGGGGCGTGAAGTATCCTTGCCCCTCCGCAGACAGGAAATTTGAGATAGCCTGACCCTGTTCAGCTGCTGGTGCTGACGCAGATTCTGGCTTTATTCTCAAGTTTTTGGCTGCCCGGACTAACAGGGCACCTGCTGCAGAAAAGGAAGTGGAATGTCTTATATTGTAAGTTTATCATTCTGAGGAGAAAGTGGGCTTGCACTTGCTCTACTTTACTCGCTATTTCCCTCCATTCATTAAAGGTCACATAATATGAAAATCAGACTTTTCCAGGATTTAAATACTATAATCGGGTCCCGGTGCATCTTCCAACCAAGGAAATTTGAAAAAGATTAATTTTGTTTTGGTAAGCCATTTTCTGCAAGCTTCTGTAAAAACGAGTGCGTCAGATTTCACTCCCCTAGTGACGTTGCAAGGGTCTGTACATCTGTACGTGTGCACTCAGAAAACCGTATATAAGAAGTTTAAACTAATATTGTTTAAATTGCATGATTTCAGCGCGATATACAACAGACGCAAGATGCTTTTTAGCAGGTACAAGCTGTAATGGTGCAGCTCTATTCTGGAAAAGGGAGCGGGGAGCAGCAGCTCGTTTGCATTGACAGAGACATGCACGAAAAACAGCGTGTTTCTGCTTCCATTCAATATAGGCATTTTATAAATAATATAATAAATGATCTGTGGGGAATTTTGAGCTGAAACTTCACAGGCACATTCTGGGAAACCAGAGTCTTATATTACATATTGTAAAAAGGGGCATAATGTGTCTCCTTTAATATCTACCTAGCTAGACCTAGGTTAAGGTCGTATGATAGAAAATTCATAGCATTTACCCTCTCCGCAGAGTTTCCCGCTGGCCTTCATCCCTAACACCAAAACAAAAACCAACCGAAGTAATCCCTCCTAACAAGGATTTGTTTCCCGGCTGTCCCTCTGGAAAACTGGAAACAGTTTTTGTTTAAACAATCACTGTAATCTCCAGCACACTCCCCATCTGTTCTATCGGCCTGTTTTCTAAAGCCTTCAGCCACTCATTTTCGGCCTTGTTGTTTGTTTTTTCCTTTCATTCGAATGTTTTTCCCTAGACGGGATAAAGAAAACAACAGAATGGTCGAAAACATCTCACAATGAGACGGTTTGTGCAATGTTTGTTCTCGATGGGAGTGCCGTGATCGTTTCATGGTACATAACGCTGTGTGAAAAGGCACCAAAGCGTGGATTGATTCATACCATGACGCACATGAGGTGAACACAGTTCGGGTTCAACTTCCTGTCTGCGATCCCAATCCTGATGGTTGGAAATGGGCTGAGCTGTATTAAAATGTTTTGATGCATGGGGGCGGTCCAGCATGCAACAGTGACGTATTGTGGAAGCCCCTATGGGCTGGAGGCAGACGGGTAGAAGACAAATGGTTATCGTCCCGTGCTGTTCATCATTCCGTCGGGCTAACAGTGACCACAGCCAAGCCCCCACCATCTTCAACTCCTCCTCTTCTTCTTCTTCCTCTGAGGTGCTTGGTTTTGGTGCAGATGATGGCCACACGGTGTTAATTTGTACAGTTTCTTTTTAGTTGTCAGTTTTTGTCTTGGTAAAATGTCATTTAAATGTAGACAATATTTTGTCAAGTTATACATTACTTTAATTTTAAGCACCCTATTATGGTTACAATGATATAGTTCTCAGGGGAAAAGGGTAATGGACATTTACAAAATTAGAAGTTTGTAATTTGACAAATTTTTACATTTAAAATGGTCTCAACTTTAAGATATAGGGTGATATTGTGATATTCACAAATATAAGAAAGTTGAGATATGAAGTCATAATTTCAAGAAATTAAAGCAGCAAAAGGTAACCAGTAGCATTGTCATATAAACTACCATTCAGTATTTAAAAAATGATCTGAAAGATCAGAATTTTTCAAGCATGGAAAATGTACTGTAAAGAAAGTATTATGTAACAGAAGAACCTATCTTAAAATGTTGTTGTTAAATATGGTTTGGATCATCAAATCTATTAATTAAAATCAATTTATATTTATAAAAAACAGTTTTCAACATTGATAATAATAAGAAATGTTTCCTGATCACTAAATCAGCATTATTAGAATAATTTCTAAAGCATTGTGTGACACTGAAGACTAGAATAATGACTGCCAAAATTATTTACATTTGCAAAAATATTGCTGTTTTGCTTTAGTTTTGATCAAACAAGTATAGATTTGCAAAAGAGGCAAAATCTGATCGACTCCAAACCTTTGAATTGCAGTGTATGAAATCACATTTATAATAATATAAATCATAAAAAAAATTCTGTTTTATAAATATGAAGTCTTAATGGCAAGAAAATAAGTCACAGTTATGAGAATTAAATGGATTAAAATGAAAATAAATAAGGATTTATTAGTATTACTTTTCCCTGAGATGGAAACAGGCTTTTGTATGAAACATTTTGAAAGATTTTAAACATTCATTTATCTTGAAAGCATTATGGATAGATTATATGATAGTGCTTGCATTGGTCCAGAAAATGTATTTCTTTTGGTTACAGTTCATTTATGTTCATTTATTTTCTTTTTCACTGACTAGAAAATAACCATCACCACTGTTTAGGCTCAGTCCACTTTCATTTATTATGGTGTTTTTGAAGAGCGTTTTCTGTTGGTTTTAGCCCTTATTTGTAGTTTTAAAAGACTATAAGAAGCCATAATGTGAGTCAACAATCAATAGCCTTTTGATATTGACCAGCATGAGGCGTAACTCATCAGACAGGCCTACAGGCCACTGAACAGCCACATTTTTCACATGTGGAGGCGTTCATTGTGTGGTAATCCCTCACGGTGAGCTCTCATGTTTATAAGCTGCTGGATGTCACCCTAAAAGAGAAACACACGATGAAAGGGTATAAAATAGAGCGGGATGGAGAGGTCATGCACAAATGAAGAGGAACGAATGGCTGTGACCTGAGGACATCTATCTAACTGCTTTTCTGGAGCTGTGGTGGTCGAAACCAGAGGCGTAAAGATCATCCACTAGCCCATTCGGATGAAGGAACACGAGAACAGACCCCAGCTGATTTATTTAGACAAAGATGTCACTATCCATGCCGCACAAGGTAAATTAAACGTAACCAACACCTTGAAGTGCAATATCTCCAGGGAGCGATGCTTGATCCGTATCGAGCGTCTGACCTTCTGCTTTATAATCTATCCATTTGTGTTCTACACTTGGATCTGAAACCAACCGTCCCCTATTATCAAAGCGCTGATGTATGTTGATTATTTTTTTTCTAAGCGACCATAAATCTGGACTATTGATTATCTATGGTTACCACAGAAAATATGTCGATGAGATTCTAATGGCTTCCATGGAAGCAGCTGTGTTAGTTATTAAAGATGCAGAAAGCCAGGTCGAAATGTTGGTTAATCTGACGAATG
Organism: Carassius auratus; assembly: GCF_003368295.1. Classification (NCBI taxonomy): domain Eukaryota; kingdom Metazoa; phylum Chordata; class Actinopteri; order Cypriniformes; family Cyprinidae; genus Carassius; species Carassius auratus. Next base: position 5,367,233 of record NC_039267.1, on the reverse strand, counting down.
AGGAAAGCGCTGTTGCCCCGTGCAGTGAATTGTGAAGTCCTCTTTGGGTACAACTGGTTCCATAACTATGTTCAGACACAAACCCACCAAATCAAAGCAACAGTGCACCCCAAAAAATAACATTTGCTTAAAATGTACTCACTCTGGCCATCAAAGATGTAGATGACTTTGTTTCTTCATTTTTTCTCACCAATGGATCCTCAGCAGTGAATGAGTGCCATCAGAATAAGAGTTACAGCTGATAGAAACATCACAATAATCCACAAATAACCCATACCTCTCCAGTCCATCATTTAATGTATTGTGAAGTGAAAAGCTCTGTAAGAAACAAATTCATCATTAAAGGGGGGGTGAAATGCTTGTTTTCACTCAATATCCTGTTAATCTTGAGTACATATAGAGTAGTACTGCATCCTTCATAACTCCAAAAAGTCTTTAGTTTTATTATATTTATAAGAGAAAGATAGTCTGTACCATTTTTTCCCGGAAAAACACGAGCGTCTGGAGGCATGACGTGTGGGCGGAGCTAAAGAATCACGAGCGCGAGTAGGCTTTTGCGTTGAGAGCGTTTGGAAGCTGTGACATTACCGTGAGGAAAAAACCATCATCCAAAACAAACCATGGCTAACAGTCAGATTCAGCCGTATATTTATGATCCAGAATCAGGCTGAAATTTAACAAGATCAGCATCAGCAACGACTACAGCAGGACATCTCTATGTGGTATGTATTGAAACTGTATATCTATATTTGCTTAGCGCTTTTGGAAAATGACTAAGTTCCACTTTGTCGTCCTTTTTTTATTTTTTTTAAGCTGTACATGTGGAAAGTGCAGTTTGATGCCAACATTGCATGTTGTTTTCGCGCCGATAGCTAAGTTAACAACACAGATATTTGAAGCAGTTTTACTCACCGCATGCGGTTCCAACACACAATCCTGACCCTTTTTCGTTGGGATTGCATCAACCTTAAGAAATAAACGATATGCAAATATGGCGTCAAACTGGGCCTTGTTCGTAAAACAAGCATCTTCGAAATGCAGGGAACAAACAAAAACACTTGCACAACTCCGTTGATGCTCTGTAAAAATAAACTCCATCCACTGGTCCCTTAATGCTGTTTTTTTTTTTTTTTTTGGTAATCTGTGCAGGGTTGTCTTGCCCTGGCAACCAAAAACACACTTCTTTTGTGACATTTTGGTCTCTCGCTCTGATCAGTGAATGTCTGTGCTCTGCTCTACGGGAGCGCGCGCTCTTCCGGGCAGAAGTGCCATTAGGACCCATATAAGGAAATTCCACTACATCTAACGTCACACAAAGCCATACTCGAAAAAAACTTTCCGAAACTTGTGACAAACCGGAAGGAGTATTTTTGTTCCAAAGTTGTACCTTCAAACGTACAACTTAATTGTTGAAACTTTGTCCATGTTTAGCATGGGAATCCAACTCTTTAACAGTGTAAAAAACTCATTATGCATGAAATAGCATTTCACCCCCCCCCCCCCCCCCCCCTTAAGGTTTAAACTTTATACCACCACTTCTAGCCACAATGCAAGTCCATAATCTATAATAATGCTTCCTCCTGTGAAAACACCCCCTGATGTCCTCTTGCATCAAAATTCAAGTTTGAACTCCCATTCTGACGGCACCCATTCACTGCAGAAAAATCCATTGGTTTAAAACTAACTAATCTGCATTTTAGATGGCCTGATGGTGAATACATTTTCAGCAACGTTTTGTTTTTGGGTGAACTTATCCATCAGTGTTATTTTAAACCTATTTAACTTTCTGAATGAATACACAATGAAGATCAAAGACAGTTGCTGAGATTTCCACTGACTAATCATCACAGACATATCAGTTTGTTTCTCATCCAAAGGTTTTATATGACTTCAGACTTAGAAGACATGGAAATGGAATGGGAAGCATAATTTTGGTTCTTTTTTAAAGCTTGAAAGCTCCAGTTCCAATGGCATATGCCTGGAAAAGAGGGTAAGTAAACAATATCAGAATTTTCATTTTGGTGAACTCTGCCAAAAATGGGATACGGGACCCAAGGGATAATTCACAATCATGTATGATGATCGCATCAAAAATGAAAATTCTGATATTAATTGCCCTCATGTTATTCAAAACCTGTAAGACCTTTGTTCGTCTTCAGAACACAAATTAAAGAGCGTTGACCCTACATAGACAGCGAGAGAACTACCACGGTCTAGGCCCAGTGAGGTAGTAAGGACATTGTTAAAACGGTCCATGTGACATCAGTGGTTCAATATTAGCAAAAATAACAACTTTATTCAACAATTTTTTCTCTTCCGTGTCAGTCTTTGATGCGCGTTCACGAGAGTACCACGACATACACGTTTTGAGCTTGTGCTTAGTGAACAAATCACCTTCCAGTACACTTCAAGGTGATTCATTTGTTCCCTGTTGGATTGGGTGTTTTTTTAGATGCAGTATGAAGAAAAGATGATTATGTTTTGCACTTTTATGTGGAGGAATATAGGTTTGCTTCTACAAAAGTTCACACTTGATATTGCTTGAAGACAGGGAAATTTCAAAGCACGCAGTGAGGCATCGGCCGAATCAAAGCTGACAGAAAAAGATGATGAGCGAATACTATTCTGAGCTTATCTTTGCGAGAGAGCACAGCATGGTCCATTTGTCATTGAGGGGAAAAAGACAAGGAGGATGATGAAATTGACCGAAGATACCGACCGGCATGTAACTTTTCATGCTTGGAGAGATGCTTTATGATTGGATGGTATGCAAGATACCTTTTACCTTATTTTGATTCAAGTCATCCCCATTCTAAAAGAAGAGTGTGTATTTCGTTTGGGTTGAACTGTCCATTTTTTTTTCTTGTCTGGCTGCCAGAGGCTGTGGGCCCTGCTGTTGGCTCAAAGATTAGGATTGTGCTGGCAGCTCCATCCATTTAGTTTACACCAGAGTCCAGCAAACCAGGCCCACGTAACACATTGTATCCTGGGGCAGTTGATCAGTCACAATGGATGGGACATGATGAGATGGAAAAGGGGTCTTGGGTCCAATCTCAAGGCCCTTGTCACCAGCCCCCGGCCTCCATTTAACACCCTCCTTGTAGTGATTGGAAGTCTGATTTATTCCTGTGAATCAGTTTTTAAAGGTTTTATATATTTTTTTAAGTACAGGTTACATAATTACCTCATCATGTTGTCCCTAATAACCTGGCATTGCACATTAAATGCTTTCAAATGCATAATACTGTTCATTGCTTTTTATTAGCCTTATTAAATTTTATTAGTTAGGCTATCTATTGTAGTTTTATGTGTCAGTTCTTTTTGTTGCATCCATGATTCAGCTCGTAAATACATAGTAGTTAAAGTATAAATGTATTTATTTATTTAGTCCATTCAGTTATTTGTTCTTGTTTATTTGGTTTTGTTTAGTTGTTGTTTAAATATATATATATATATATATATATATATATATATATATATATATATATATATATATATATATATATATATATATATATCTATATCTCATATATCATTTTTATTAGTGTTTATTTTGTTTGGGTATTTGGGTTGTTTGTTCATTTCATTTGTTTTTGCAATTAATTTATTTGCTTTTTATTTATTTGTAATTGTTTTAGTTTTATTAATAATTTTTATGATAGTATATAAAATATTTTATTCATACTAATACCAATATTTATGGTTATATTTTATAAATATTTTATTAAATTATTTTTAAGAGTGTTGTATTTTATGTATTTTGTAATTTCTATTATTTGTATAATTTTTTATTTTATTTTAAGTTTTAGTTATTTAGTACAAATTTAGCAATAGGTGAAATTCAAATGTTTTACATTTTCATTTTATACACATTTCAGTTAATGTTATTTCAACAAAAACAAAAAGATAAAAATATAATGGTTTGTTTGTTCATTCATTCATTCATTCGTTTGTTCGTTCATTCATTCATTCACTCGTTCATTCAGTCATGTTGATTAAACCTTTATGAAGTCAAATCATAAACATATTTTCAGTACACTTATTTGTAACATTTCTGCTACTCAGCCATTATTGTAATTAGCTTTTTGCCATAACAGTCAAATCCTATTCCAATAAATTACCAAATCAAATAATTCAGATGAATCTTTCAGACTGGTTTTGTGAACTGATCCATTAAAAAGGATTTAATTAAAAATAATTTATGAGTCAGACGTCCTTTTTCATGAATCTCCCTATTGTTTGGCAAGAACACCAGTAGTTATTCAAGCGTGCCATTTTATGCAGCTCCTGTTTATTGTTCATAAGGTGACTCATGACATAAGAGGTCAAGGAAGCGTCATCTTTCATAAGTTGAGGCAATGACAATTTCACAGGTCAATGAATCCAGAAGCGGAGGTGTGTTTAATAAACTGCTTGTATTAGTTGTCTTCGATGTGGCTGGTGCTGTGTCAGCAGGTATTTGAGGGTTGTAATTATCATCACTGTTAGGACATATGAGTGTAAAGGACTTGAGAAATGGCTCGCTGAGCGTCACACTTGCACACAGCCAGTCAGAACTACGATACAAAATGTAAACATCTGGAAGAATTTATTCATAAGCAAACTGACCTTTTATGTGCTATCTGTTGAAGATGCTTCACCACTCATCTCACTGGCTTTCTCAGCTGTCTGATGGAGAAGAAGCTACTCGGAAGTGTGGTGAAATGGTGTAAACAGATGGAAAGCACAGTCCGGCAGCTTATGACTAAATTCCACCAGGCATTCTTCGATGACCCGTATTAATAAATACTCTTGCGGATTTAATGCAGATTCATTACGTAGCATCTGTTCCCCTTCTGGACGTGGCTACCATGCTGATGTATGGAAAGCAAACATGATATCTCGTGAATGATAATTCTAATAAATGGATTAAGCCAAGTGGATGCATCCTGCATGTGCCAGTATATTCTCTAACATTCTACAAATGCAGGGAAATGTGGTCTTTATGTATTTGTTGGTTGGTTAATATGTTTAGTTTATATTAAAGCCAAGTCCAAGACCTGTGCAATTCCAAATCACAATAGAAGTTTAAACTGTCAAATATAGCAAACAATCAAATATAGCAGAAGCCTCTGGTGAATCAGCATGTTTTGGGCTGATGAAGGAATGGAGTTTGGCGATACAGTGATGTTGGAAAAAAATGCAGCCTAAAAGAGTCTACTAATATAGGCACTTAGGTTTAGTGAGGAGTCAAGAATGATACTTACATTTTTGACAGAGGCAGATAGAATAATTGATGTTGCATCAAGATCAAATCTGGGAGCATTAGATGTTTTTTTGTGTTACAGTCGAGACTGACAAGTAAGGTTTTTGTTTGTCAAGTTTAAACTGAAAGAATTGGAGTTAAGCCAGGTCTTTAACTTGTTGACATATGACGATAGATATGCAGTCTGGTCAGCAAGCAGTATATATCTGAATATAGTCAACATAGCAATGGTAATGAAAACTTTGGTGGCAAATAATTTGTCCAAGGGGCATAATATAAATATTAAATAATAGGGCCCTAGAACTGAGCCCTGTGGCACACCCTGTTTGTTTGGTTTATTTGTTTATTTATATAAAATATATACTATAAAATATATAATGTTGTTTCTTTTGTTTAATTTGTTTATTTAAATAAACTGTTTATTTTACTTAATTTTTATTAGCTTTTTTTATGTTTGCTTTTTATTTGATTTTATTGACTTGTTTTTTATAATTGTATTTATTTTGGTTTATTATTGTTCTTATTTATTTGCTTATTTGTTTATTATAATTTTTTTGTTTTCTTTTGTTGTTTGTTTGTATTAGTTTGTCTAATTTTGGTTATTTTTGTTTTTCAATTTAGGAATTTATTTTTAATATAAAATTATTCATTTGTTTTTAATTATATGTAGTTTTTTTTGCACATTTTTGTTTATTATTATTATTTATTTGTTTGTTTAATTAATTGGCTTGTTTGGTCATTTTATTTATTTGATTTTTTTTTATTAATTTGTTTTTAATTAATTTATTTCTTTATTTGCTTATTTTCTTTTTAATTTTTTTCCCCATTAGTTGATTTAAGCACTGTAGTCTACATTAGTGATGTGAATGATTTTATGTTTGATTGTGTTTTTTGGGCATGTAGTATTGAGTATGTAGTAGAGTCCACCAGTCTATGCTTTTCACTGTGTGCGCCTTTCTACCAGATTTAACTGTAAGCCGACACTTTCCGTAATAGGCACCCTCGGTTTTGATCAAACCTTGTCGTTTTACTCAATTACTCTCCCGCAGTTTTGGAGCATGCTGTGCTTTTCCTGGTCCCAAATTCAAGAGCTAATTTGAAAAGGCCCTGTTATTTTACTGGTGAAAACTTGTCAATTAAACCATGGAGGTCATAGATGGGTCATAAGAAATCATAAAATTAAATGACAATGTGAATATGTTCCCCTCTCTCTCTCTTTGGTGGGACCAAATTAATGTTAAAAATGCAATGCTCATTATAACCAGGCAGGAAGAAGAACTTCTCAGTTGCTTTTGCTCCAGGGTGGCCTGCTAATTCTTTCAGACCTGCAAAACTCTAACAATATAATTTAGTATGGATCCTGGAAGAATACACACTATTAATACCCCTTCAAGTAATGTGGACGGAAAAGTTAGCAAGAAACTCAATGACTTCATACTTGAAGTTGGCAAACAATAAACAATGACAATAAAGTTGTGATGTTAAAGTGAGAGTTCTCCTAAAACAAGACACCATAGTGAAGCAAATTCTGCTTTATTTATTTTTTGTATCAGAAATGACTTGAAGTGATAGATCAGGTGTTATTTATTCATAATTTTCCTCCGCATGTGGCCATTGCCTCATGTTTTACATTGAGTGTGGCCCATTTTTGGCCTTAGGAAGCTCTGTTCATGTGCCAACTCTTGCTTAGGGCCAAATTAAGACACAGTGAGGTATATCTGGAAAAAAACTGCAGGCCTCACAAAATGCTCTGTCCTCGGCTGGCAAAATCACCTGAACTGTACAATAGCATTGCCACGTATGTTTAAATTTTTATGCAGCCAGACATAAGCCAGTATTACAGCCATGCTGTCCGGGCAAGATAACACTGAGTGCTATGAGTAAGCGAAGCACTTCACTTTATCCCCCTCAACTCATATAGAACTTCCCGGGACTAAACACTGATCCAGTGATTGCCAGGCAAAAGCCGAATGTAGGAGTGTAAATATATGATAAAACTGTCATTTCCCAAATGACAGATGGAGCTTAGGTTGCATTTCATTTGAGGGCAAAATAAGAGTTTAATCCTTGTCCTACTAGTTGTTTTGATGCTACTTGGACTTAGCAGATGAGTGTCAGGAATTAGCAGGTAGCAACAACACTTGCACATTTAGCGTCGCTTTCATCTCCACATGTTAAGACAGGGATCAGTATTACTGCTGAGATGAGAAGAAATTATTATCTAGATGTTAGCCTGTTCTGTTTGCATCAAAAGAGCCAAATGAATACCCAGCAACCCCAGTTAACCCACCAGAACAGAACCTCCGCTAGTCGTAAATGTGAAGCGACAGCTTCATGTCAGGAACACGTGATGCTCCTAATGAAACTGTAAGTCTTTATTGCCTAGGCAAATTGAAGTGTGGTGTTGTAACCCAAATGTAGACGTAGACAGATTGCTGGTGCACATACTACTATCAGACAATGCTTTTCTGTTTCAGATTTGACTGGAAATAGAAGCTTGAGATGACAATTGATTGGAGTTTAAGACCTTAAACATACTCTACACAAGTACTTTATTTGTAACATCAATGTAAACAATCAGGTTACTCATTTAATCATGAACATACAGTAAATGAATCAATAACAGAGTAAAAAAAAAATAACAAAATGTATATTTTTACAATTATTTATCTACATTTGTTTATAGTTGATTACTAGACTGATTTATTTATTTATTACTTTCTCAAATGACATTATTAAGAGAACCCTGTAGATCAGAGGCTACCCAACATGTGGTTAAATGCCACCGCAATTTTAGCACCTCTCGAGTACTGGAGTTATGTCACTTTTCATCCCAAAGTATGCTTCACTTTTACTTGTATGCACATTTCGTCATCAGAATAGTCCGTTCAACAACCAATTTTTGTAGGCACAATTCGCACATGCACGTTGAATTTGTTTTGCAGTAATCTGTTTTCCCACGAGGTGGCAACACTGTCCCGGGCCATTGTTTGACAGTAGAAAACTAAACTAAAGAGATGGAACAACATCAACAAAATAGCAAAGACTACAACAACAACAGACGGCTGAATTGACAAGAGCTTGTGAGCTAGAGGGGACTGGACAGAACAGTTTTGGTTTAAAAGAGTTCACAAGTATTTGTTATCGGTCATAAACTATGGGGAAAAATAGAGTAGACACTGGACATGGATGATTGCATGTGTTGACCATCAGTGTTCGCGCACAACATCAAATGGAGTATACTTTGAAAGGCTACTGTATGTTTTCAAGTATACACGTGTACACATACAAAAACGCAAAGTATACTTTGGGCTTCGTTAAATTTTTTTTGTCATAGTTGTTTAACTCCTAACATCTCTTTTGTGAAACCAAACAAGTATTCAGTGGAGTGTTTGTGACAGTTTTGAATGTGAGCTGCATAATTATTTTTTGGAGCATAGGCTATTGTTACAGGCCAGCAGTGGCTTAAACCCAAAATGTGAATAATTTAACATATTTGATCTTATTTTTTCTACCGTTATGGAAAACATTTCATCACAAAATCCACTGCACTGCAGCAACAGAAAAAAACGAGGAATTTGTAAGCACAAAAAGAGAAGGATTAATAAATTACAAGCCAAAACTTTCATATTTTTTTTCAACAAAAGCACTATAATGAGATGCCTTTGAAGAGTGAGGCGTTGCGTTATACTTGCATGCTTATTCAAATGAAGCTGAAACCTGTGTATTTTACATGAAATTGATTTGAATTCCACGGTGTGTCCATTTGGCCGTAGACGGCGGCTGACGTGATTATTCTAAGCTGAAACGAACCTCTGCATTCTTAAAGATTCAAGCATGCATGTGTGGGTGGTCATGTGTGCTGGTGTGTAGAACTGTTTTTACACTAGATGTAGAAGAATGCATTTTTCAGTGCAGAACATTCACACATGACATAACTGAGCAAGAGGGAGATTTCTAGCTGTTGGTAGCATGCAATACAATTTTTAACAGACTTGACTCAAGCCTACGTCCCCATTTGCTCTGGAGTTCTGTCAACTTATTATTTATATATGAACTGAATTGTTTAGTTACAAGAACAAAATGATTTTTGAAAGTGCCTCTGTTTTTCCCTCTATGTGCCCATGCTTCATTTATTTATTTATTAAGAAAGGAAATTATTGTGGGATGAATACCAGTTTTCAAACTGACAATCAATGTTGCCTATTGATATTGATTATTATTAGCCATCGGACATTGCACAACCCACGTCTTTGTATATTAATTTAAGCCTTAACTCAGTCCTTATTAAAAAGGGAATATGAAATGACCCTTTTTTTTTAATTCATTATGAATATTTGAATTCACAAGCGAGCGTGTCGATCGAAATTTAACGACTCTGTGTTTGCTTAATTTTCTATAATTTCCACGCCAAACAAAAGGGAAATATTAAACAAGCTCCTATGACTCCATCTTCCCCCGAGATCATTCGTGTGCCCTGCTGGCATGAATAAGCAAAACATGAATATTCAAGACAAGGCCTCTTCTGATCTACCTTATGCAATTCACACAGGTGATAATGCCTCTCTGCCCAGCCGTGCACAACAAAAAGGTGTTTTTATCAAGCATTTTTATATTAGAAATTATTATTTTGAATAGAGAAAGTCCACCAGTAGCATTTTCACTTTTGATACTTGCAAGTAAACATCATTCTTTAAAAATACCAGTACGTTGGATAATTTAGAGACACTATTGTGGTCTGAAGTGAAAGCAGGATGGCGGAGACCTGCCAGCGGTGACAAATCACTGGTAATCAGTTCCAGTGTATGTAAGCCGCAGCCAAGGAGAGCATTACTTTCATTTTACATTTCTGAAAGAGGTGGCGTCTCCCTTTTATGTTGATGGATATTAACAGGGTTTGGCAACGTAGATGCTTGAGGAACGTGTAGGCAGTGCGTTCAGTCCTGATTGGCGCTTCTATGCTGGTAGAGGAGAAGAGGACGTCTGGAGGTGGCAAGTGGCTCGTTTGTGTCATCGTTTGTGTTGGCCTGTCACTGATGCTGATTACCTCGTGCTTTGGACGCGCCAC